>NC_135871.1:3568602-3751102 GCF_031162955.1 Sander vitreus | reverse complement strand
GTTTGTGTGTGTGTGTGTGTGTGTGTGTGTGTGTGTGTGTGTGTGTGTGTTTTCATGCCTGTGTGTGTATTTTTTCATTTGTGCCATGGGTGAGAGATTGTGTGTGTGTGTGTGTGTGTGTGTGTGTGCATACGAGCTGGGTGTGTTTTTTAGGCTAATATAAATGAAAGTTGCATTTTTTTTTTTAATTGTGTGAAGATTGAGAGCCGAGCCAGAGATTGGACATATTTAATTTACATGATGTCTCGTCTGTTCGCTCATTACACTGCTTGTCTCCCACACACACACACACACACACACACACACACACACACACACACACACACACACACACACACACACACACACACACACACACGCACGCACACAGTGTATACCCAATGCAAACCATCTGGCCCTCTCCTGTATGTGTCAGTCTTGACATGGTAAAATGATTTCTCAAGGCCCATCTCTCTCTCTCTCTCTCTCTCTCTCTCTCTCTCTCTGTCAGCCTATTAATTTTCAGTGTCACCCCCCCTTTCTGTTTCTCCTTGAACAAACAGATGTCAGATACCTCTTTTCTCTCTCTCCTTGTCCCTCCCCGACTCTATCTAAGGCTGCCATTTTGAAGACAGATATTCGTCCTCCTAAGTGAGTTTCTCTGTAAACATGGATGAAAAACTCACGAGGAAAAAAAAAAAAAAAAAGAGAGAGAGAAAGAAAAAAGAATCCCATTGTTCTGTCCTCAGCAGAAAAAATGCGCCTCTTTCTTTCTTTGTGTGTCATGCATACACACAAGAAAATAGGCACCTGTGTGTAAACCCTCACTTACGTACACACACCTAATGCTTCCTTTGTACTCAGAAAAAGGTCTGTTGTGAAAGTTATTTTTTTTTTTTTTTGGTTCGAGGAAGACAAAAGACAAAGAAAAAGTAATCAATAAAACAAATCAATTTTCATCTAATAATGAGGACGGACAATTAAGAAAATGAGAACAAAGATGGAAAAGCAACAATGACGACAACAACAACAAACGAGAACAACTGGTGCACAGGCGCTAATCTTTCTGTTTTCTTCTCTGGTTCCCTTTGTTGCTTTTTTCACCCTCCCCTTCTACCCCCCTAACAAACACACACACACACACACACACACACACACACACACACACACACACACACACACACACACACACACAGTTTGTGTACAAGTGCTGTGAGGGAGATATGTGAACCTACATAGCGATGAAAAGGAATTCTTAATTACCCAGAAATGAGCAATGTTACAAACGGCGGTGTAATGGACGCAGCCGAGGGGAAGGATTGTGTGTGTGTGTGTGTGTGTGTGTGTGTGTGTGTGTGTGTGTGTTTCGAGGGGTTGTCTCCGGTGGGACTCACAAGGCCTGTTTCCTGAGGTCTCTTTTAGCCCCCCTACATATACTCACACCAGTACACACACACACACACACACACACACACACACACACACACACACACACACACCCCATATACCTCTGGCTGCTGTTACTCACTTCAAAGTTGTTAATATTCAGCTGGGAAACTGTATCCAGAGCACAGCTAAATTATTAAGCGTATGAACTTTTTAGGCAGTAAGATGAACTGATGGGCCACATCTATGAGATCCTCCTCTTCTTCACGTGTATGTGTGTGCGTGTGTGCGTGCGTGTACATGCCCTCTCCTTCTGCCCGATGCTTGGTCTTTGGCCAAGGGCATGCATAATTGATCCCGTGCCCGCTATCATTTTCTTGATGTAATTGCCCCGGTAAGATATGATGAAATCTAATGGATAATTTATCCCCCCAAAACGGATGAAGCACC
Organism: Sander vitreus; assembly: GCF_031162955.1. Taxonomy (NCBI): domain Eukaryota; kingdom Metazoa; phylum Chordata; class Actinopteri; order Perciformes; family Percidae; genus Sander; species Sander vitreus. The sequence continues at coordinate 3,749,287 of NC_135871.1, read as the reverse complement.
GCTAAAATGTACTTTATAGGCATTTTTTTTTGTCTGAGTGTGAGCATGTGCTATTAGTAGTACACTAATATACACACATGTTCAGTGTGTGTGGTCAATCTGGAAAAAAAAACAATAGCTATCGTCAAAAATCTAAAGCGAAACTCACCAAAACTGCCAGTTTTGAATGCTGGCATGAATCATTATAATGTAGATTTATAATGGATATCAATGCTAGCGCTAATACAACTTTATAGAATAAGGTGTTTTAAAGGAAATCAATGCTTTGCATGAAAAGTAACAGATTTGTGTTCTATAATTCCCGCTGCATCAATGGGAAGAACATGTTTTTTTAAGCAGTGTAAAAAAAAGAAGAAGAGATCACAGAAGAGTTTGTCACACTGAAGCTAAAATTACAAAATTGCCCTGGAAATTACAGCGGCAACAACAACAGCAACATTTAACGCTTACTTCACCTCAACTCCCCCTCGAACATTCACTCAACCTGGCTCCAAACACAACCCCCCCCCCAAAAAAAAACATGTCCTTGTTAAATAAATATTGAAGTGTGAAAGAGACTGTAATTCCTTGAACTCTTGCCCCGCGACAAATAAGCCAGGAGTAAAGCCGTATTGTGTGACGGTGTGTGTTTTTAAGCAAAGACCAATAAAACACCTTTACCTGCTCTTTATGAGTTTCCCTTCATTTTTCACACCCTTTCTGTCTCTCTTCCTCTTTCTCTTTCTTTGCCGAGCTCTCATTTTCTTCTCTCTTTTTTATTTTCCTCCTGTGCTGCAGTTTTCCGTTGGAAGCCAGATGTGTTTCAACATGCTCTGGACTGTAGTTAACACTGATCTCTCACTCTCTCACACGCTCACACACGCTCACACACACACACACACACACACACACACACACACACACACGCACGCACACACACACACACGCACACACACACACACACACACACACACACACACACACACATACTTTCTATCTGCCTTTTAATGGAACCTAACCCGTCTTTTGGGCTATGTTTGTTCCTAGCTTGTTGAAAAGCGTCTGTTTAAAGGTACTCTCTTAAGACAAATGTGTGTGTGTTTGTGTGTGTGTGTGTGTGTGTGTGTGTGTGTGTGTGTGTGTGTGTGTGTGTGTGTGTGCGTGCAGCACACCCTAAGCACCGTCTGCCGACAGACAGACAGACAGACAAAGGGACACACACATATACTGTTTATCTTTGCAGTACAAGAGAAATGCAGGCCCCAATCTGCTGGGAGAGGTGGGATGTGATGACAAAAACATAAAGACAGAAAGACAGGGACATGGGAGATGAGTAGGAGAGGGCATAGGGGTAGAGAGCCCTAGGGGTATAGGGTAAGTGAAAGAGAGAGAGAGAGAGAGAGAGAGAGAGAGAGAGAGAGAGGGTGAGGTTGGAGCGAGGTAGGAAAGGCTTGGTCCTGGTGGTGTCTCTCCATTAACAGATGAACTTGGCCGACGTCCAACTGTTTGATGAGACTGTATGTGTGTGTGTGTGTGTGTGTGTGTGTATCTTTCCTGAATTTGGCTCTGCATATTAACCCACTGTTAGCGTTCAGTGTAAGCTCTTATTTCCATTTTTGTATCTACCTGCACACACACCTCTCTCTCTCTCACAGCCACACACACACCCACACACCCACACACACACACACACACACACACACACACACACACACACACACACACACACACACACAGTTCAGCAGGACCAGTTCAGACCGGTTTGCTGGCATGGAAACGGTAAAGTTGAAAAATGAAAAACAACTCAAAAGTTCAAACACACACAGAAAAATGAAATTAAAAAAAAAAAAATATAGCAGATTTCCACTAATACCCCTGACCTGCTGAGCCCTCCACTTCAAGAGGCAGAAAGGAGAATCGCACAGAGAAAGACAGACAGACAAGGCAGAAAGCAAGGAGGAGGAAGTAGAATATACATATTTTTAACCTTTGTGGAGCTGCTGCTTGTGTAACCGAGTGCGAGTTGACAGTGCAGGAGCACATTTATATTTACAGCAACAGCCGGGGTCGGGAGGTGCAGCAGGAAGGAGGGAGGGTTACACACTCTGTAAATTTACACTGCCGAGCTGCTGCTGCTGCTGCTGCTGCTGCTGGCTGCAGAGCAGGTTCAGTGGGTTTGATGCCTTGCTTAAGGGCAATTACATATCAGTTAGCTGTGTGGTTGTGGCACAGCGGAAAAATGAGTTCAATGAGTTAAGTTTCAACTTTGTAGTTCCAGCTGTCACGACATTCTTTTACTTTTGATTGATGGGTGTAATGCAGGGGTGTCAAACATACGTCTGGAGGGCCAGAACCAGCCCACCAAAGGGTCCAATCACGCCTGCTGAATGACTTTGCAAAGAAGAGAAGCAATAATATCCGAGTTCTTTTTCCGTAAATTTACGACTTAACGAGTTTTTTCTCAGAATATTACCCCTCCCTCCCGGGTCAGTTGCATTCTTATTTTTTCATACGAAGGGCTGTCGGAGCAGAAGCAATTTGCGTTTGGCCCATAAACTAAAATGAGTTTGACACCTCTGGTTCAATGCCTTTCTCACTAGTTTTCTTACATGGCATTTAGTTGTGATGGGTGTTAGGCTTCTAGTTCTGCTCTTGTCCCACTAGTGCCATGCTCAAAGATACTTACATAGATACAGCATTCTTTTCGTAGATGTGTTCTGCAATTGCTGAGAACATGGCTGTATTTCGGATTTGGACCGTTCTAGACTTTGGCATTGCAACCGACACGCTGTACCTTTGCATGATTCTTTCTGTCCATATGATCTCTACCTATCTCTTCATCTCTACCATGTCGTTTAAAACGCACTGTCCCATACGCTTGTAATAAAGATTAAATGAGAAATGTGGAGAATGAGAGCTGTGTGACTAAAATATGACTGTAAACATACAGGAACTGAGCCATAAAGTGTAAATGTAGAGCTCACACACATACAGCATATCCACACACCACAGTCAAGTCACAGTCAACGCATAAAGACAGTTCTAGAATATAGAAACATGGCAAGTTTTACTAAATTAAATGAAAGTGCATAACGTGCTGTTATGCAATGATCTTACATTCCTTTTCAGTGAATGCTTAATTATGGGAGAAGTGACATTTCTCCAAATAGTACAAATATTATTTTAGAATATCATAAAAGTAACTCAGGACATTGCATGCAGTTGAACTTCTTTGAAAAATAGACGAAATCAGGCCCTCACTACCTCTTATGACAATTCATCTTTGTGTAGTTAAACTGGACGGATGCCAGTGGTGAGCAGAGGTGAAGAATTAGAAATGTATTATGTATGTTGAACCTTGTGGTCAGTGCAAACACAAATCTGAACTTTCATAAGAATGTAGCAATAAAGGCATGAAGACACACAGAGATGCCCATTAACACATTAAACATTTATGAGAATATATGTAGCTATTTGTTTATTTTTGTAACCTACATATGTGAGTGCAGACATACAGTAGTTTTGCATTTACATTGGCGTCACATTTTATTTACCAGGGGTCAATGGGTGAATACTGTATGTACTGTATGTGTGAGGGTGTGTGTCATAGGATAGGGCAGGTGGTATGTAGACTTCATGTTGGCAGTGTAGGCCAGTACAGTGCGTGCATCTTGAACTGTTAACTGGACACCTTGACCTGCAAGTACAGACTGAAACACATGCAGAACATACATTTTAATAAGGTTCATATGGCTAACATGTTAGGAAACAGTTGTCTGTTTACACATTCAGCAGACACGCAGTAACATTCACATTTATTTGTGTCGTGTTTGTTATGAATGTAAGTTTTACATTCACTCTCATTTTAGCTCTGTTTTGGTCTCCACCGACTCTCTGGCTGCTAAATGCTCATCTATGTTCACTGGCTAGTCATTACCTTAGTCAGTTTGTTGTTTGGTGCTGGGCAGGTAGCATACAGTTGGTTTGTCAGTGTTTTTTTTTTTTTGCTGAAAACAGTTGTGTGATAATTCTGTGTGGATTCATCGGTACAAATGACACATTTTACATCACATATAGTAATTTGATCCATTGCTAGTATAAAAATATTGATGGGTGCAGCTTTAATATTCATTTTCAAGGTCCCATATTGTTAAAAGCACAATTCCCATGTCTTTTATTATTATAAAGCAGTTGGAGGTGCTATATAAATACTGTGAAAGTATCAAAACGCTCAATCCACAAAGAAATGCACACAGCCAGAATCATTCATATTCAGAAACTGTGCCGTCAAACGAGACTGTACGGTTGTGATGTCACAACTTTACTATATTTTTGTAAGAAAGTGCTGCTACAGTGCCATTACAGTCAGTCCCCGGCTGCAACGATGATGCAGAGACTGGCCGAATGGCCCCGGAAACGCTGACCAATCACAGCAGACTGGGCTTTTTCGAGAGGGGGGTCTTAAAGAGACAGGCGCTGAAACGGAGTGTTTCAGACAGAGGATGAATACAGGTATATTCAGACAGACAGTATGAGGGAAATACTATGTTTTTTTGAACATTAAAGCTTGTAAACATTTTCTAGTAGAAATACAAAATACAAGTACAACCCTGAAAGTGGGCATTATATGGGACCTTTAATATTTATTGCACAGCTGAATAAACCTACAGGCTAACCAGCCAACCAACCATCTGCCAAGATTAACTGATGTCTTCTCTAGCTATCTTATTAGAGAACATACTGAACCTGGATGTTCACCGTGGTTTTTATGCTATTTAGCATTCACAGAGTTTTATTGATAAGGTTGTTGTTGTCTCAAACATTCAAATTGGAATTGACGGATCTTCTTAAATCCCGCCTGATCAGTCAACATATTGTAGCTTGAAATGCTGTTTTTACATGCTGAAAAGTAACACTTGGCATATTTCATGCTGTAGGCTTCATGTGGGTATTTGCATTGAGGTATCGCCCAAATTATAAAAAATGACAAATAAGAAGCGTTTATGTATCGATGATTTAAGATCCCTGACCACTGCTGCAAGCCTGTATAGACAGGGCAGTGCACGCATAATTATAACACACACACATACACCCCCTAAGGCTTGTAAGTGGTGTGACTTACAGTTTCTACCGTTAGCTATATCTCTCCCCAGCCCCTCTCCTGCAGGCTGTTTGTGGCAGCTTTTTGCTGCATTAAAAATGAGAGCTGCTTGGCTTGGAGCTACAATATCGGCTACTTTCTTTTCTCCCTGCGCTCTAATCTTATGTAAACATAGAAATCAGCTCCCAGCTCGCTCTGGCAGATGCAGGCCAGCAGTGATGTCCCACTGTGATACATCCCTCTAAAGCCTGGATTAAAAGTTTGGAGGCACGGGGCATTTAGGGGGGAGGGGAGTTTATGTAGGAGTTGTGTGTGTGTGTGTGTGTGTGTGTGTGTGTGTGTGTGGTGGTGGGGGGCAGCTGTCATCTCTTCGGTGTATTTATACCTGAGAAAAAAAAAGAAAGATTAAACTAAGGCCTCAAGTTGGTTGAAGTCCAGGTTGGTTTATATGAATGTGGTTCCGATTTAGCAGGAAGGAGTCCAAAGGGAAAGCTATAATTGTTCAGGAGGAACAAATGTGTGCACTCCACGGGGTGATAGTACAATGAGAAAGCCAAATCTATTTTTTCATTAACGGGAGGGTGGCAGTGCTCAACTTTAAAGTGTCTAGTCTGCCAGAAATCCACAAGGAAAAAAAATGAAAAAGAAAATCAAGGGAGGGAGACAAGCATCCCAAAAAAAAAGACAGACAAAGATAAAGTGGAATAAAGAGACAGAAAGAACAAGATATCTACCGCACGCTGAAAGAAGCACGTTGTGATGTGACCCATGTCCGGCTACGTGTATGCATAAAAGCATCTGTCTTCAAAGACATATTTTATGTATGAGTGTGTGCGTGTGTGTGTGTGTGTGTGTGTGTGTGTGTGTGTGTGTGTGTGTGTGTGTGTGTATTTATCTGTGTCTGCGGCTGTCTGTGTGTATCTGTGTCCGTGAATGATCTATGGTTTGTGTTTACCGTGCCATATTTCGGCCTGGCCTGCCGTCACTGGCGTATGAATGATAAATTGCGGATGTCCATCGGATTCACCCGAGCACCTGTGGTCCCTCGCTCCCCCCGGCCGTGTGGCAGGAGAGCAGAAATAATAAATAAATAAATAAAGAAGTAAAGTGAGAGATAAACAAAAAGACTTGCCTCTTAGGGATGGGACTTTTTTTTTGCAAGATGATTTAAAGACTTTTTCTTTTTTTCTTTCTACACCTGTTTTTGCGAATGCTTTGTGAAATCAGTCAGTCGCTGTCATCCGCCTCTGACCTGAGTCAAGTTTTTCCTTCTTGACTCAGCACATTGGAAATTAATGTAGCTCTTAGTAGAGATTTGTAGTGTCCAGATCTGTTTTAAGAAGACATAAAAGTCAGTATGGGTAAAGGATAGTTTAGACATGGTTTAATCATAGATTCAATTGACGATTATTTTCTCAATTTGTCGATTCATTTTTCTGTTTATAAAATGTCCAATATTTAAACATGGCAACACCTCATAGGTGATGTCTTCAAATTGCTTGTTTTGTCTGACCAAACTGTCCAAAACCCAAATATGTTGATTTTACAATGATTTAAAGCAGCAGAGTCTCCGATTTGAGAAGCTAGAACCGGTGGATTTGGGCAGTTTTTCTGGATAAATGACGCAACCAATCAATTGATTATCAAAATGATTGCAGATATGTTTTTTTTACTGATCAACTAATCTATTATTTGACTAATCCATGGTAATTATTGGCAAGTCAGACACGGTGCATGAGTACAACCTTTCCTTTTCCTATTGCCTTCTCTCTCTCTCTCTCTCTCTCTCTCTCTCTCTCTCTCTCTCCATCTCTCTCTCTTCTCCTTCTGCTTCTTTCTACCTTGCTCGCCCTCTGTCTCCTGTTAATCTAATAATCACAGAGGAAAGCTCTTGGACACTTAGTCATCACTTTATCTTCTAACTGCCGTTATCAATTGCTCATGAAGCTCTTTAACTGCACATCGAAGAGATTTCAGCCTGATGGTATTGTCTGGCTGGTGAATGGACATTATGGACGCAGATTCCCATCATGTAATCACCGGGTTTTATAATCCACGAGATCCTTGCTTTAGAGTTGAAGTGTTGAAAGAGACAAAGTGTGTGTTGGTGATGGAATCACTGTTATTTCATCCAGGGAGCAGACATTTATTTAAATGAAAATGTCCTTTTAATTAAGCTGTCCAAGATTAGAAGCATGTGGATTCTGCTTTAAAGGTACAGTAAGTGATGTTAATCCAATACACTTTTTGTCAAATTCGGTGAATGTCTCCTCCTGGTCACCTAGCTCTCTATTTTCTGTGTGGGCTGAAAATAAATCTGGTGTTAATACACAGCCAGGGCCTAATGTTCATACATTTTGAACTGCGCCTGTTGGTTTTGAAAATGCTGACTTTTCAGATTGAAACAGTACACAAAAGTATAGAGCGAAAGATTTATGCTGCAGAAGTTACTTTGTGAGGTCATAACTGGATATTACTCAATGATGCAGTAGTTTGAAATGTTTGTAGTATGGAAATGTATTACTTAAAAGTAATGTTGTGATCAAGTCGTCTTTGCTCAAGTCCCAAGTCAGTCTCAAGTCATTTGGACCAAGTCTCTTAGTTAGGTCGAGTCCTTAGGTAAGGCACAAGCCAAGTCCCATTCAAGTCACGTTTTCTTTTTTTAAGTCTTGCGTAAAAAATTTTAAATCCAAAAGTGATTACTCGTGGCCATTGTGGTGGTCTTATCCGACTAATGAGGCTTAATCAGAGGTCTTTGATGTTACGTGTTGCCATAGCAACGACTTCAATAAGTCGTCCAATCACGATTCACAGTTTGCCGCTGCTGATAGACAGAAACGTGACATTTACATTAAATTATATTATTTTATATTTATAACAGCTAACAGTCAAACCTATGAATACACGCGAGTCATCCGAGTCATCACGCTTCAAGTCAAGTCTCGAGTCATTAACTTACAAATCCAGGTCGAGTCTCAAGTCATTTTATTTTTTTTATTTTTTTTTTGTCAAGTCAAAGTCATCAAAGTTCCAAGTTGGACTCGAGTCCATGGAACCAAGTCTTAAGTCCACATCTCTGCATAAAAGGGATTATTGTGAGAGCAAATGGAGGAATACGTCCCGCAGCAAAGCAAAAACATTGGACTAAAGTGTAGTGATCATAAGAAGTTGTTAGCTGCAGCTCTAAAGTGTGGTTTTGTTACTTGGTGTGGATATTATGAAGCTGATTGGATGATAAATGAGTATAACCGTATAGTACCGTTGTCAGGAGTGTGTCTGGATCAGGACTGTGTTTTTGGGTCACATTCCTTTTTTTTTTGGGTGGCTTTTTTCCCTTTATTTCAGAGTGACAGTGGATAGACAGGAAATGTGGGAGATAGATGGGGGACTCGAACCCGGGCCGCCGCAAAGGCCTCAGGCCACATGTGGCGCACGCTCTCACTGGGTGAGCTAGAGGTCGCCCCTCCAATTCATTTCTGATAGAGACTTTTTTGTCATTCGCGCACAAGAACTCTCACACACTTCCATACTCTGCATTACATTGGCCTTTTCTCATATTCTTTTGATTCTCAAACTCTTTCCTATTTTCTAAAATTGTACGGGTATGAGCGCTTCTGGGACTCAAAGTGAGTTTGTTTGAGGTGCTCTTTGGATCAGCGTACATGTAAAATATATATATAATAATAATAATAGTAATAGCTTTGTTTGTATAGCGCCTTTAAAAACCATAGCTTACAAAGTGCTTTGACAGAGGGAACAAAAGCACATTCAAATCAATACGCATACACGTATATACACATCATTGTATTGGCCCCCTTTAAAGGACAGAAAGAAATGACAACAAAATGAAATTAACAGGCCATGTAGGGCAAAACGACAATGAAAAAAGTAATAAAAGAGGGCATAACCTGAAAGCAGTCTATAAAAAAACGTGTTTTAAGAAGTGATTAAAAAGAAGTCACTGACGCAGCAAGCCTTATCTCCTCCAAGGGAAAGTCCAAAACTCCAAGGCACTCTTGTCTTTACAATTCAATTGCTTTTGTTGTCATGGCATAGTCATGTTCGACCAAAGAACAAACTCGGACGTTTCAGCATCAAGCCATTCGTCAGGGAGTGCTACCTATTTCCTGTTGAAGCCCTTGATTGCATGCATCTGTGCGTGTTTATAAAAGCTTTAAAAATGCATATCTGCAGTGTACGGCGGCCTGATGTCTGAGTTATGTTTCGCAGAAAGTTATGTTTCGCAGAAATAACTTGTCAGCTTTGTTTCTGCCCTTTTAACACATGCTGAGTTCATTCTCTCAGTGTGTGTGTGTGTGTGTGTGTGTGTGTGTGTGTGTGTGTGTGTGTGTGTGTGTGTGATTGTGACGTCGCACATGGCTGCGTTCTGTTGACCACTGTGTGGCACAGAGGCCTTCAAAGCATCTCTAACTCGGCCTTTTTCCTCCTTCACCTTTTGGTTTCTGTCTCGATAGCTCCTTTATCTTCTATTCAGTCCCCCTCTATGCCCCCCTGCCCCCCCCCCCCCTTTGCTGTGTTTGTGTTTTCTCGGCCTGCTTGTCTCAGTAACAGTAAATACCCTTGCTACCTGACACAGATCCACCTTTCTACTTGACCGCGCACACAGAGAAGGGCAGCTGTGTGTGTGTGTGTGTGTGTGTGTGTGTGTGTGTGTGTGTGTGTGTGTGTGAGAGTGAAACAGTGTATTCTCCAGTGACCCTCTGCCCTCTGGTTTATAGGACTGAGTGAACACACACACACACACACACACACACACACACACACACACACACACACACACACACACACACTCACACTCTTCCCCAAGCAGCCCCTTTCTCTGAGATAAAACACAGGTTTAATCTTTGACACTGTGTCCAAACTGGCCTCTTTGCAGGTGAGGAGAGCCTCCTGGGGAGTGTGTGTGTGTGTGTGTGTGTGTGTGTGTGTGTGTGTGTGTGTGTGTGTGTGTGTGTGTGTGTGTGTGAAGCTGTTAGCATCGGCCTGACCTAAATGTTGAGGACAATAGCCTGTAGGCAGTGTGTGTGTGTGTGTGTGTGTGTGTGTGTGTCTTCTTTGCTGCCTCTGTGTGTTTGTGTTCCCGTTTTTTTTGTTTTCTTCTGTCTGTCCCTACACTTTCAGCCTCCATGCTTTCTTTTGTCAGTGACGCAACTGTGTCACTTATTGCCTTTTGAATTGGTCTTTTCATTATGTAGATAGTAGTCAGCTAGAACTTCTCTGTTCTAATGAGTCTATCATCAAAATGATGAAAATAAATGAATAAAAATGCCTCACTTCCCTCTTGTGATAACCACTCAGATAGCTGTGGTTTGATTTGAGATATCTGTCTCGGAGATTTCTGCTACAACGCTACAACAACGCTGAGTGAAATCTAATTTGTGGTGCTCACAGCGTTGAAATATCACCTTAAAAAATTGTGATGTGCGTTTCCAGAAACCTTCCCTGTTACTCTGGATAATCAACAGAACCCAGTGTTTTCACAGACTATTTCTTCTGTAGAACGTTGTTCCAATTAACAAATGGTCATAGTGATGTCTGTGGGTTATCCAGAGTAACTGGGACATTGTCTCTGGAAAGGAATTCTCATTTGTTTCAGTCTGTATTTTGATTTTTTTTTTTTTTTTTTGGAGTATGTTTAATGTCATCTTTTCCAGTGCGAAAAGCCAAACTCGTGCCTTTGCAACATGTCACAAATAGCAGAGGATAAGAGTGGCAAATTTGAAGTTCTTCTCCTTACTTTTTTATTGAAATGGTCAATTTTACAACTGCAAAACTCGCAAAAAAGTTTGGAACATGGTGGTGTTTGTATAGATTTGCGTGCGTTTCTTCCTCCACTCGTCACTCAGGAAATGTGGTAATGATTCAGGTCGAGTGGAATGCCTGTTCAGCCCGCGTTTAGGCGTTTTAATCCCTTGTCATCATTGTACATAGAGACTTAAGTCTGTTCGATATGCTTCAGAATTACACAGAAGTGCTACTTTCCATAACTACTAAATACAGCCCGTTTCATTTTCAGTTCTCCTTACAAGTCGCCCACATAGTGCACTCTTGTTGCCTCTGTCTGTTGAGTTCTGTCTCTTTATCTTCACGGTTTGTCAGACAAATATCATATTTATTAAATGACTATCTCTGTCTGAATTCTCAAGAAGGCTGTGTAACCCAGGATGAGAGCAGGCTGACTCTTTTTAGATCAACCACGAAGCTGCTTCAGCACTGTGACAGTCTGAAAGGGATATATATATATATATATATATATATATACAGTGGTGGAAGAAGAATTCAGATCCTTTACTTAACCCTCCTGTTGTCTTCGGGTCAAATTTGACCCATTTTCAAAAAGTTTCTATATCAGAAATTTGGGTTTCTTTCGACCAAATTGTAAAAAAAAAAAAATGTATTCAATGTTATAGCATTGGAAGAAAAAAAAATGATAAAAGAACTTTGAAAAAAAAGTGACAAAAATGTCAGAACGAGCTTCAAAAACGCGGGTGGTCGATCGGGGAGTCATTTCAGCTGGACTTGTAGGCCTACGTATTGTTAGGTAGTTTAATTTATAATAAAAAATGATAATGTATTTTATCAACTACATGTGTTTTGTGTGCAAAAATCGTAACACGTAAAGTAACTAGTACCTGAAGCTGTCAGATGAATGTAGTGGAGTAAAAAGTACAATATTTCTCTCTGAAATGTAGCGGAGTAGAAGTAGAAAGTGGCATGAAGAGAAAAGACTGAAGTAAAGTACAAGTACCTCACGTTTGTACTTAAATACAGTACTCGAGTAAATGTACTTAGTTACGTTTCACCGCTGTATATGATGATGTTTCTTCTAAACGAGTAGTTATTTTAAACTAAACAATACATTTAGTTTAATTCCCCTTAGTTTGTGTTGTAAGTGGCTGTATGTTGGTTGGGGAATAAAAACAGAACATGATTGAACACCACTGGCAATACTGCTCAAGGAAGTTTGGTCAAACTCAGACCCTCACACATTATACAATCATCTGTTGGACAGCCACAAGCTGGCGATGACACATTCCAAAAGTGGAAAATCAGTCCTGCTGGCTAAATCTTTGCTATAATACAAACGTACTGTAGATGCCTAGAAATGTATTTTATGGCCCCTAGCTTCTGTAAAATCCTAGAATTTCTGTTTCTATTGCAGCACTCTGTGATGATGATGTTTCAAATGGAGATATTGACCTTTTAGGAATATTTACCATGTAATGCAATTATACCACTAATGGATTTGGCCCACTGATCTTTTTATGCACTGTGTCAGCGGGCCAGTAAAACATTGCTGGCTTTATTACAACACACACACACACACACACACACACACACACACACACACACACACACACGCACACGCACACACGCACACACACACACACACACACACACACACACACACACACACACACACACACACACACCACGCAGACCAGTCGGGCCCTGTGCTCATTTGCGTGTGTATGTTCAACATCTATAATCCTCCCTCCCTTGTGCAATCACACACAGGCTCAAAAGCACATGCATGTGTGCACACACAGCCACAAAAGCACACGTGCACACCAGACCCCTCGCGAGTGTGTGGCTGCCAAGTCGGACGGCAGGCTGCCAGCTGAAAAGGGGGCTGGGATTGGGGTGAAGGCTCATCTGCTGGGGTTAGCCAGATATAGCCACACACACAGTCACACACACACACACACACACAAGCACGCACGCACGCATAAACACACACACACACACACACACACACACACACGCATGTAGTGACCCAGTGGCCATTTAGATTAACAGGGTTAATTAGCTCAACAAGGGCCCCACCCCTGGCTACAGCAGAGGGGCGTCGGTCTCAGGCCATAGTTACAGGAGTGTTCAATGTTTGGGTGTAGAATGCTAACTGGTGTCAATTTGGTTGGAAGTGCTAAAGAGCTACATATACACTTTCAGGTTCCAAAGGTGCAGTTTAATAAAAGTACAGTTATGGACGACTGACAGGACAGTGTTATGACAGATTTTAGCTTGTCGCAGACGGATCGGAATTCAAGTGTATTCTGCAAATAACTAAGAAATGCCAAGAGTGTCTATAAATGAAGGATAAGTACAATTCATTTAATATTCATAATAAGGACTTGGTCAGAACACAAACTAATTAGTTTAAGGTTCATTTTAGCTCAGTAAAGTTTATTATAGTTGTATAGAGTGCATTTTTTTTTATATATATATATAATTAATTTCATTTTCTTATCTCAACTTAAGTAGCCTAGACGTTTGTTGAGTAAGTTTGTGGGTTTTGACAGGGAATTTAATAGGCAGAAGGTATAATGAAAAATGCCATTTAGTTGCAATATGGACATTTTAGGATGAAGCGTTTTTTTCCAGCTTGACACATACTAGGGACTGAAAGTCTGAATATTTCGGCGTCTGCTGTTTACATTTTGATCATTCTTTTTTTAAATGCATCTCTCGCCAAGTGCCCCAACTTTAAGGAAGTGGCATACTAAATCACTGGAGTGCACATTTCAAATGTGCTGCTATATTTGGCGATTATATTTTTCACTCATACATTGTCATACATTGTCATCACAATTCATCAATAACCAAATGTAAGGGACCTTCGAGCTCCAATCAAGGGGATCCAGTACTTGTTTCTGAGGCATTATGAGCATACCCAGCTAAGAGTTGAATTCTTGTTGTACTCTGGGCAGTGTGTTAACAGAAATAGTTTACAGTGTACAGTATGTTACTATATATATATATATATATGGATGTACAGTATACCAGCCGCTCCTCATCACTCAGCAATATATGACCTCACAACTAAGTCTATACATTTGTACACATAACTCGCCTGCAGAGCTGCAAAGATGAATCGATTAATCGATTAGTTGTCAACCATTACATTAATCAGCAACTATTTTGATAATCGATTAATCGGTTTGAGTCCTTTTTTTATGAAAAAAGTCAACGTTCTCTGCTTGCAGCTTTTTAAATGTGAATATTTTCTAGTTTCTTCTCTCCTCTGTGACAGTAAACTGAATATCTTTGAGTTGTGGACAAAACAAGACACTTGAGGACGTCGTCTTGGGCTTCGAGAGACACTGATGGACATTTTTCACCATTTTCTGACATTTTATAGAACAAACGACTAATCGATTAATCGAGTAAATGATCAACGGATTAATCAACAATGAAAATAAGCCCTGTTTGCCTGCAAACATTTGGGAACTTTGTATTCTTATCAGAAAGCTACCCTTTTTCAGGACAATAGGAATTTCCCATTTTCACTGTGTCACCTTAACTTATCAAGCTAAGACAGTGATAGGGCTGACTGCAAACACCTGCCCCGCCAAGTATTATCACACATACCTGCCACTTCCTCTTTCACACTTATTTTACATATACACACACACACACACACACACACACACACACACACACACACACACACACACATCTGGCTGCAGTGCTGACAAAAACAGGTAGTGAGAAAAGTAAATAGCTCTTGAGGCGAAACGTGTCCATCTGAGATGGGATTGATTTTCGTATGATTTGTGTATGAGCACGTGCATATCTGTGTCTGCATATGCGTCTGTAATCTCTTATTGGTGTGAGTCATGGTGGTTTGTGTGCGCGCTCTGTAGTTGTCTAGTCTAAATATACCAGCGGACCATGAGAAAGATTCTCCCTGTTTTTTTTTTTTTTTCTGTTGCCACCAGCATTCTGACTCATATTGCCACTCTGTCACCGCCTTTAACTCCTGATATTACACCATTTGCTGAGCGGAAAAAAAGATTTTAAATAGGAGCCATTTTAAGGCCAGCAACTGCACTTACAGAGCCGTGATGGCCGTCAGAGGTTTTGTTGAGATATGTGAGATGTGCTGCTGCTTCCTTGTTGAGATCTTGAGGCACTTTTAATGGAGAGAAGAGGGAAGAAAGGAGGTGGTGGGAGGGTTATACATACGCCTGTATCAGCCAGGCAGAGAGGGAAGTACGAGTACGTTTAGGAAAGAACAAGTAAATGGGAGTACAGAGACAAAGAGGGAGGTCAGATGGTAAAAAGAGATGATATGTGAAAAGCATCAGTTTTAGCCTGTGTCTTTGCTGTCTTTCCAGTCCGGCTTAAATATGGCATGCTTTGACACTTTCTCCCCTCACACACACACACACACACACACACACACACACACACACACACACACACACACAATCACACAGTTACAGGGTGGCAGTGTATGTGAAGTATTTCAGCCAAATGGGGGAACATAAAACCAAAGCAAGGAGCCAGGCCTTCCACTCTCTACTGTACTCTGTACTCTTACACACACACACACACACACACACACACACACACACACACACACACACACACACACACTCCCTCTCTCGCACAGTGTCTGCAAAAACTCAAGTACGTGAAGTCAGTAAAACAAGTTGTGGGTTAAAATTGGTCGTTGTTTAAAGCTTTAGCGCGTAACTTTTTGATATGAATAAACGTCCGCTACATTCAAGCCATTGGCAAGTGAGTTGCTACACACGGCTCCACACAACTCTCTCTGTATTTCTCAGTACGACTACGATCAGGTAAGGCTTGTATCATGTTGATGCGCCGAAAGTCATACTTTGAATTCCTCATGGGGATGACAGAAACTACGCACTATAGCTTTAAACATATTTTACAGTAACACACTGGCTTTAGTCAACTGTCAAAGATTAAAGTCATTTGGATGATTTACTCATTTTATCCATCTTGAATTAACATTATTAATGTCCATCGGGTAAAATAATGTGACTGGTTGTTTCCAAGCGTTTTAGTCAACAGGTAAATGCTAAAAGTTGTCAGTATGAGGTTTAAAACCACAGAAACGGTACAGACAGGAGTCTCAGTGTGGCGAGTTCTTCTGCCTGCACCACTTGAGATAAGCGTCCAGGATATGTTCCTTCAACCCGTATGACCCTGATAGATAGCACCTAACCTAATCCCCCCCACACACACACACACACACACACACACACACACACACGCCTTCGTCCCCTCTGGCTCTTCCTCCTCCTATAGGCCAGACGTATAGGGAGGTAAGAGGGCGGTTGGGACACATTTTTTGGCAGCGCTTAGTGTGCAACATACAGTATGTCCACACACACACACACACACATGCAGAGCTATGTTTCAACTTGATTTACAGGGCTCAGCTGCAGGGAATGGGAGACAGAGAGAGAGGGCGGGGGACATAGACAGACACAGAGATGAGAGTATAGCTTACAGGTAGCAGGTCTGGGAATAGAAGACATAGAAGAACATATAGCGATAGTATTGTAAGTGTTGGCCGGATTGTACAGGGTTCTGGGAGTGGTCGCCCTGTACGGAAAAACTGTACACACTGCTAAATGTCCTCCATATACAAAAAACAGGGCATGTGGACAATAAGTACAAAATGTTAAAGGTAATTTCACTCAGACAATAAAGTACATATTTTAGTAGTATTCAGTCGTGTAAATATTGAAATATCTCTTTCCATAAACAGTGTATTTATTACTGTCAGTGGTGGAATGTACTGTAACTAAGTACTGTACTTAATTACAAATGTGAGGTACTTGTACTTTACTTGAGTCTTTTCTTTTCATGCCACTTTCTACTTCTACTCCGCTACATTTCAGAGAGAAATATTGTACTTTTTACTCCACTACATTCATCTGACAGCTTTAGTTACTAGTTACTTTACAAATTAAGATTTTTGCACACAAAACACATGTGGTTTATAAAAAAACTATGTTTTATTATATATTATAAATGAATCTACCCAACAATTTACAGGCCTACAAGTCCAGCTGAAATGATTAGAGAGAGATTAGTTTGGATTGTTTCCAGTTTCTAAAATGTGAGGGTTTTTCTGCATTGAGTACTTTTACTTTTTATACTTTAAGTACATTTTCCTGATGATACCTACATACTTTTACTTCAGTAACATTTTCAATGCAGGACGTTTACATGTAACAGAGTATTTTTTTTACAGTGTGGTATTAGTACTTTTACTTAAATAAAGGATCTGAATACTTCCACTGCTGTAGACTGCTGTATTTCTCTGGTAAACAGTAGCTGAAATGGAAACGGTTCACAGTACGGTCTGTGGATTGTCCAGAGTAATAGAGCCTTTTCACAGCAGACATTTGGAAATGTTTTAAGAGGAAAATCTCAGGTGTAATTAATCACACTAATAAAGGCTGCATTCCACTTAGGTGAGCCATGCCGTTTCAGGCTCCTGTGGTTGTACATGCAGGCTAACTTGCTTACTGGGACACTTAATGCAACAGAGCCATTGTTATTGTTAGTAAAACCTGCTATGACAAGTCAAAATGTCTGTGCTATGTATGCTATGTCTGGAAAAAAGACCAAAGGAATGGTGATTTTTGGGATGAGATGTTGTAATTTTTCAATGCTGATTGCAACGCCATTCCATTCATCTTTATTGTTATTAGCATGAAGACAGGAATCTCAAAATGTCAGAGTTGTCAACACATTCTCACTCTCCCATCACGTAAAATAAGGAAGCTGTTGAGGTGCCTTTGGCGTTTGTTATTCACGCTGAAAGTCTCCTTTAGCGTTGGGACTCTTGGCATCTTTTGGCGTTTGTTATTGGCGCTTAAAGTCCTCTTTAGCGTCTCATTTAACGACCCCATCCACCACCCTAACCCTCCTCCTTACGCAGATTTTCGGTCTTTCACACTACTCTCTACAGTTGTCGCTCTTAATACTACGTCATCTTACGGCGCCCAGTCGAGCTGCTGCTATGCCCGGGGGCGTCCAATACAACCATCAATATCCTGATTGTTTCTAAATATGTTTTTTTTCCGTTATTCATATGTAGTCCTGAAGTGTGAACGAGCAGGATGATGTGTGACTTTGGCATCATCAAGACCCAAAACACAACATCTGTTTGCAGCAATGATCAAGCTATTTCAGGCGCAACAAAAATCCAAATGAAGGGGGGGACCAATAGTCGGGGAGGGGGGGGTTCAGTGCTGGTGCCATGGTTTCAGAATATTGGATAGTCGTCATGGAAACATTAATTGGTCATGTGACAAGGGCTGGGGAAATTGGCAGAACAGACACAACAGTGACAGTACTCTGATCCAATGGAAATCACAGCTGTCAGATTGATGGCACTGTAGCCCAATGGATTGGGGGTGTGCACCAAGGAGGGCCAATAATATTTCAGTGAGGGGTTGCTAACCCGTGCCCCCCTTCTAGTCCTGCCCCCTGGACTCTTGCCATTTCATGTACCGACTTGTGGCTATAAGATCATTTCTCCCTGGCCGCTCCCATGTTCTGCAGGATTTAGACCAGCAAACACTGACAGTTTTTTTTATTTATATAATAGGCTGATCAGGAAGCATTTTTTTTAAATTGCTTAATAACAGCTGTTATGAATATAATGGCCTTCTGGGTTATTAAGACCTAATAAAGAGGAGAAAGTTATCCTACCCTAAATGTGAGGAGTGTGTGTGTGTGTGTGTATGTGTGTGTGTGGGTCAGGCCCCGAAGGTGCCTGCATGTTTCCTCTTTGTTACTCGTGTTCTTTCACTCTTTCTTTTTATCACGAGGGCTTTAAATACTGCTGACGTGCTGAATGATTAGAGCTCAATAACTTGAGTCTGGAGTGTGTGTGTGTGTGTGTGTGTGTGTGTGTGTGTAGGTGTATTTGCTCCGTGATGAGTGATATGCATGTTTTGTCTCTCACCCTTGGTGTCCTGAACGAGACAAAGAGACAAAATTGTAAAAAGATACATATATATATATATAGGAGAAGAAAAGAAAGGGAGGAGGTAGGTAAGGATGAGGAGGGGTGCTGGTAATAAACAGGTATGCCAAGCTCACTATTTTCTTCTAGGAAAAAGTTGGCTCAGTGTGTATTCGGCTCTAAATCGTGTCTGAACCTGACCTGACGCGATTCCCGGCGCTCTTCACTTGCAAGGAATGGAGCTGGTTTACCCTGGAAGCAGAGCTATTTTCTCTCTGTCAGGAACCTCTATAGTTAAAATACACAGCAGAGCTTAAAGTACTCAGGAGAGTGTTGACAGTTTTATTTTTTAACATCAGTGAATAGGGCTGACAATCCAAATGACAGTTCAAAAACAATCTGTCTGTCTAACTTGTGAACGTTTCAAGGAAGTAGGTCCAAAAAAATTGCCTCAAAATGACTCATGGTGTCCAGTGCAGGTATGTGTGTGTGTGTGTGTGTGTGTGTGTGTGTGTGTGTGTGTGTGTGTGTGTGGACGTAAGCCCCATTTGTAGCCCCCCATTTGGATGGGGTTTGAGTTTAATATATGTGCTGGTCAGTTACTTTAATCCCATGTAGCGCACACGCGTTACCCTCTCTCTCGACCCCCTGTAATAACTACAGGTCCCAGCCATTATACATATATTGTTTTTTTGCACGAGCATGTGACGTTAACTCGCCTTAACATTAACCTTGCAGACTCGTTGTGTAAAAACACAAAGGGCAGAACTCCTCCATTACAGCACTTCCTTAAAATCAACTCACTTGTGCCTTTTGGACAATTTAGAAATCTAGTTTTAAACATGCTAACTTCTACTCATACTTTCTTTTGCATCTGTATTATCCTAATTTATTCATCATATCATTTTTTTCCAATTCAGAAAGTTGTATTGTCTATCTTTCTTCTTCTTTTCTGTGTTGATGTGTAGTTGTGGTCTTTGTGATTTGACTCAATGACATTGCAAATGAGGGCCGCCCGTCAATGGACTTTCGAGTATGAGTAAAGGTTGAAAAACAAAAGTATTACCCGTCATGTAATATCTTTTTTTTGGAAGTATTTCCTGGACATATTCTGCCTTTTTTTTATGGATAGGAAATATTAGGTAGTATTAAGAAGATCTACATTGAATAGTAAACAAATGAATTAAAAGGTCACTGGGTATGACTTGTCACATGTGATAACAAAGTCCACAAACCTTTTGACACACAATGGAAAGAATGTTCCAGAAGCACTTAAAAACTTCACTTTGACAGAGAGCAACACGTGGACACTCCTCTACCTTTATCTCAGGGGGGAAGTATGGTTTCTCAATTATCCTTGTTTGGCTTTCCCCTTCCGACCTGTGGCTGTATTTACGCGAACGCCCATTTTATCCATGGCTTTTAATGGCATATAAAAAAAATCACTTCCCCGTCAAAATGCCCTCTCCTAATAGCTTTTCAGAGTTGTTTGGGAGCTGTTTGGGTTTGGTCATTAGTGGACCATAAGCGTGTGTGTGTGTGTGTGTGTGTGTGTGTGTGTGTGGTGTTTTGGACCCGGCTGAGAGGCGCTACTACGTCGTCCTAGGTGGGGTAAGGGTTGGTGGAGGTGGTGCCCATGAGGGTGGGGTTGGTTAGGGTTTGGGAGTGTGTGTGGTGCAGCACTTAAGCCATACTGGGCCTGATGGGAATGCCAGGCCCCCACACCACTTTCCAAATCACTAATGGAGCATCTTTGGGCACGCACGCATGCACACACACACACACACACACACACACACACACACATAAAGACATACACCCAGAGAATTGCACACACAACTTCTCACACAGATGCACAGATATCTAAATCATTTCACTATTTGTTTATGTAAAAACAAAAAAGAGTTGTATACAAGTTCAGAGATGTTCCAAAGACGAAATGAAAAAAATTACGACTGCATGCATTGTGGCTCCGCCCATCACCATCTTCCAGCCCCCCCCCCCCGTTGCTTTTCACACTTCTCAATTATTTACTGGCCTTTTTGTCCTCCGCTAGTGGCCGGGCCCCAAGCATATGTCAGTGTGTGTGTGTGTGTGTGTGTGTGTGTGTATGTGCAGAAATGATTACCACTCCGCACACAAACAGAAGTGACTTTCACATGCATCACAAGTCTTTTATCATTCACAAACATTGTCTCAAGCTCGCTGAAACCGTTTTTCACAACCGCAGGGATGAGACGCCGAGGGGACGCCGTGTCGACACTTTCAATGTTACACTTTTCAATTTTGGGCGATATTTTTTTTTTTGTATAATATTTTGCATGACGTTAATAGTTCTCTCCTCTTACAGTAACACAACTCTTGGCTTTAGAGGTGCCACACGTTTTCCTTTTGTTCATTATTGGTAATGTGATGTGAAAGTTATCTCGATGATTCGGCAAGAGCAAGAGCACGCCAGTTGATGTTCTCCATTCCTGCATGCCCCACACTTACTTATTTTTTTGTCTCATCATGGGGCGACCTCTAGCTCACCCAGCAAGAGCGTGCGCCCCATGTAGGCTGAGTCCTTCGCAGCTGCCTAGGTTCGAGTCCGTCCTGCGGACCTTTTCTGCGTGTCATCGCCCATCTCTCTCCCACCTTTCCTGTCTTTCCACTGTCACTATCAAAGGGAAAAGCCCCCCAAAAAATTATCTTAAAAAAAAGAAATAACAAATTGCATAATCATGCCCGTAGGTTTTAGGATAAGGATGAGTCAAACCCTCCAAAATACCACCCCTTGCTGTCTTTCCAATGGATTTCACTGGTGGTTTTACATAAACCCCCAAAAATCTCTCCATCATCTGACTTTGGTTCCAGCTCATGTACACCTTGTTTCTCTTGGAGGGCGAATGATTTCCTTTGGCGAAGGAGCGGGGGGTGGGGGCTTTTCTCTCCGGGAGGCCGTCACAGTCGCCTTGCACACTAGAATGAATTTAAAGAGGCAGGTAAACTGCTGCTCGCTTCGTATTAACCGAGCCATATATTCAGCCTGTCTCTCTGGCTTTTTTTCTTCTTCTTTTTTTCTCCTCTCTCTTTATTCTCTCTCTCTCTCTCTCTCTCTCTCTCTCTCTCCCCTTCCTCAATTTCTCCATTTCTCCATCTCTCTTTTTTCTCTTTTCTCTCTACTCATAGTTTTTTTTCTTCTCCTCCCCGGCCTGGGGATCGATAGGGCTCTCAGGGTGTAGTGACTGC
Source organism: Sander vitreus (assembly GCF_031162955.1). Lineage (NCBI taxonomy): Eukaryota > Metazoa > Chordata > Actinopteri > Perciformes > Percidae > Sander > Sander vitreus. The sequence continues at coordinate 3,727,211 of NC_135871.1, read as the reverse complement.
AGCTCTAATGAATCAAGCCTATGTGTTTGTTAAGTAGACAAGGTTGTGAAGGAGCGCTGGAAGGGGAGTTTGTCTTTGTGCTTTAACTCATCGCAACACTCCCTTCGCTGTTTGTCTGTGTATGTGACACAACAGTGACCAAATCTGGGAACTAAGACATTTTCAGATTTAGCTCCCTTTGCCTTTAAAGCGGGACAATTATTTGGGTAAACATCTAAGAAACGGCATCGAAGGCTGTCCACGTTCGACAACTGCATTTTATTCGAAAGCCCTTGATTATGTGTTACATCACGTTGACATCTTTAATATCATTTTCACCCGTCGAGAAGCAGTTTATCTCTCAAATTGGAAAATAACCAGTCGATATAATTATTTATTATCCCTGCCAAAAAGTGCCGCTGTGCTGGAGTCCATCCTGAAATCCTCTTTTGAACTGTGTGCACTGGACTCAAATGCCTGAAAAAAAAAAAACTCCCGAATACACCCGAGACCCACTTGAAGTTGAAGCCTTGTCTGAAAAAAAAAGAAAAATCTTGAATTCTGGTGTTTTTTTCTCCCAGCTTGAACTGTATCTCTCCAAGGTCGGACAGTGAGACTGTGGGAGGCTGTTTGTGTTAAAAGCAGGATGGCTTGTATTTCCTCTCCTTCCTCCTCCTCCTCCTCCTCCTTCTCATCCTCCTCCTCTCACCACAAGCAAGAGCTATCTAGGAAAGAAAAGAGGCTTTTTATCGCTGATGGCTAATAGTCATAAATTTGTATTAAATATGTCCTCTATCGATTGGCCTTGTCGGATGAATACAATTAAAGAGCTGAGTGCTTCCCACCTGGGAGGGGAAGATGGAGGGATTAAAAGAGGCGAGGGATGGATGGAGGAAAACAAGGAGGGAAAGTGGGAGGGAGTGCAAGAATAGAGAGGCAAAAGGGTTTTTGGCAGCAGCGTGGCTTCTTCGGTCGAGTCGCAGCTTGTCCACATGTTGCCATGAACGTGCGTGTGGGTGGTTAGGGTGTGTGTGTGTGTGTGTGTTTCAGTGCTTCATCTTCTCCCATCATGCTCTTCTCCTTTCCTTTTTCCCCCCTTCCTCTCCTCTCCTTCTCCTTTGGGTTTCAACGCCGAATCATGAGGAAAGCCCCTGAAAGAGATGAAGACAGACAAAAAGCTGGAATGTGGAAAGGAAAAAGAAAAAAGACGATGCGCAATAGAAAGGAGAAAAAGGAGAGAGAGAGAGAGAGAGAGAGAGAGAGAGAGAGAGAGAGAGAGAGAGAGAGGACAGCCACCTGTATGCAATGTTGATGGACAGATGGAAGGATGAAACCAACTGGGCGGAGGAGGGATTAGATGAAGAGAGGAAGCAAAGAGCTCTGTGTGTGTGTGTGTGTGTGTGTGTGTGTGTGTGTGTGTGTGTGTGTGTGTGTGGGCCTCCGGCCAGCTGAGGTGTTTGCTCGGCTCAGAGTGATCTCCCACTGTGGTCACTGCAAGACACACACCACACACACACACACACACACACACACACACACACACACACACACACACACACACACACACACACACACTGATGACTGAATTGTCCTGCTTGGCAGCTGTTGCAGGTCCCTACAGATCACTAGCAGACTGGCTTTGTGTATAAATGTGTGTTTGTGTGTGTGTGTGTGTGTGTGTGTGTGTGTGTGTGTGTGAGAGTTCAGTGACCACCAACCTCTTGCTTGTGGCACTAAAGAAAATCTGCTTCCTCTCAGTGTGTGCTCTTGTTTCATCAGGGATTTGAGACACAAGCGTGTCTGTGTGTGTGTGTGTGTGTGTGTGTGTGTGCGTGTGCGTGTGCGTGTGTGTGTGTGTGTGTGTGTGCTGAGTGCTATCAGGAACAATAAAGCATGTATTTTAGAGTAAGAAATAGTAAATTGACCTTCTCTAATTTGTCAATTTGGGTAACTCACACTTTCGACTGATTTTGCCCAGACCTTGGTTTTTGTTGCTGCCAATAGCTGATTGAGAATATCTTTTTTTCTGAATTAGTGAATTAATAATTGTTGTGCTAAAAACATTTCCAAATAGTCTATAAAATTTTATTTGGTTCTGAAGTTTTGAAGGACGCTTAGACCGTTCTGATATTAACAAATCACTCAGACTATCTCATTGAAATCCTAATTGTTGATAAATAAGAAATGACACCATATTTATTACACCAATGTTGTATTATGATTCAATTCATTCCTTGATTTGGAGTCAGTTTTACAAAAAAAAGTCTTACTTACACTTACTGTACTGTTTTACTGTTGCTTTGAAGCACTCAATTACATTATGACCATTACATTGACTTTGAGTTGAGCTTTTTATGTCAAATAGGTCAAGAAAGAACTTTTGGTTACGCTTTACTTGAAGGTATCTACATAAGAGTGACATGACACTGTCATGAACGTGTCTAAACATTATAAACAAGCCGTAAAGGTTTATGACGCTCCTGTCATTAAGTGTCATACAAGTTAGGGTTAGGGTTAGGGTAAATTTTTATGCCATTTTATGGTTGTGCGTAGAATCAACGGTGTACCCCTCTCAGACCCCCCTGCGTCTATGCCGGACCCTACGCCGTAGCCTGACGAGCACCTCTCGAACAATGTAACTACACGTCGCAGCGACGCACGTCTCTCGGCCTTTGCTTGTTAGCGTTGCATTTCCCCTCGGACTCATTTCCTGGTTCTCCTTCTCCATAAACAACATGGAATAAAGGAGAGAGACTTTTCCTGCTACAGATTTCCCACCGTGGTCAGAAAGAACAGGGGAGACACTTTGTTTCTCTCACTATGACTCTAGAGTCGCTACTCGTTTCGGAAGCTAATCACAGTCACTCTCTCACTTCTCCCTCACTCTACCACATACTCCCCTACACATACACACATGCCGGCTCGACGCACACACAAAACGCACAAGTATAAACATCAGGCCACTTAAGTAGGCTACGGCGAAAGCTCTGCGTGGAGCCTCCGCAGAACTGTAAAACAGGCTTTATTTAGATACCGTCAAGTAAAGTGTTACCGAACTTTGAATTCAGTCTGTTGATGGTTTGAACTTTTTGAAAGTTTGAATGCCGCCTGTCTGAAACAGATTTATTGCATCATGGTGGTTTCTGTGGCATCATTAAATTTTAGAGTAAAATACTGCATAATCACGGGTAATCTGGACCATGACATTTCCAATCACCACTGTGGAGAGCAACAATGGTAAACGCTCCTAATTTGACCAGTGATAGCGATGATTTGGCACACTCGCTTGAGGGTACAATGTTAATGCATGCGTTCACGCAACACATTCTCACTCCCAGAGCGTCAAAAAGGGACGCTTGGTCAGGTGCCTTCGGCGTTTGTTACTGACGCAAAAAGGTTCAGTGTTCAAGCTTTAGTGTCTAGCCCTTTGGCGTCACTTTTAGACGCACTTGGTCGAGACTGTTGGCGTCACTTTTTGACTCTCAGGGTCGGGATGTAGGTTAAACTGACATGCAGCACAAGAACAGATAGGTTTAGGAAAAGATGGTGGGTGGGGTTACAAAATGTACATTTCAGTGACACACGGGACAAGAACGGGACACGAACCCCGGTCTCTCGTGTGAAAGTCCTGTTTTGTATGACCCATCCACCACCCCAACCAACCTACGCACATTTTCGGTCTTTATACTACCATTGTCGCTCTTAATACTACGTCATCTTACGGCGCCGCGGTCGAGCTGCTGCTCTGCCCGGTGCTTTCCATACAGACGCTAAAGGGTGATTTTTGCGTTGGTATCTGATGCTGAGAGCCACCGACCAAGCGTCAGTATTTGACGAGTTGGGAACGAGAACAGGTTGGTTCATGCACTGGACGCACTTCATACATCCAATGCTAACTGGACCAGGTCCTTAAATAATTGGGCGTTCAGACTGAAGACAACACTGCATTGCTGGGTGTTTGTTGCTTCAGCTGCTGACGAGATGTTCCAGGATAGATCAGTTTGAAGGATAGATCCAAGAGTTTGAACATGGACTATGACATTTTTAACTCTTGCACATCTGCTTACACTTTACTACATCCTCATGAAGTCTTAGTACGTATTTCCAAAAATAAAGTTATCAAGGGAAAGACCTGGACAATTGTTGATTAACTAAAAGCAAAGGATACAGCATGTCATCTAGAATGTAAACTGTGAGTTTGATAAAGAATATAATTAAATAAATGGCTCCATCAGTCCTACAGTGACAGCATCGTCAAACCAACCTGAAGGGACCACATCAAATCTGATGTAGGGTCACCAATCTGGAGTTGAAAGAAAGTTATGCTTTCTGGGTTTCAAGTATAGCTCGCAAGCTGAGTCAGTCAGGGTTGTGTGAGTGTGTGTGTGTGTGTGTGTGTGTGTGTGTGTGTGTGTGTGTGTGTGTGTCAGGACCAAGTTTCCTCTTTTAAAACCCATTCTCTCTCTGTTTCTGTCTGTCTCTCTCTCTGCTCACATAAGTGTTGTAATTTGGATGCTCTGTAATTTCACCATGGCGGTTTAGGGTTAAGTGGAGGCTGTCCCTGCCGGTCTTCCAAACGGACACACACACACACTCGCTCACACACACACACGCACACACACACACACACACACATGCACACACACCGGATCATTGCTACAGTACGCCTGGATGCTTCTACAAAAGGCCGGTCCATTTAATTACATTTATAAACACAGTTTAAGGGCCCTGGCTGTGTCCTTAGAACAGAGAAACATTACTGTGTGTGTGTGTGTGTGTGTGTGTGTGTGTGTGTGTGTGTGTGTGTGTGAGTGAGGGAGTGTGAGTGAGGGAGTGTGTGTTTGTGTGTGACAAAGAGAAAGAAAATGAAACTTTGTCACATGGCAGCTATAATGGGAGGTTGGATGAACACGGACACTCACACACACACACACACATGCACGCACGCACGCACGCACACACACACAAACACACACACACACACGACTGGTGAGAGAGTTGTAGATAGCACAGTCTGTAGCCCAGCAGGGGTTTCAAACACAGAGACAGAAGGTATTGATATATCCCCCTGACACGCACGCATGCACACACACGAACACACACACACACACGCACACGCACGCACACGCACGCACACGCACACACACACACACACACACACACACACACAGGGACAGACGGTATTGATATTTTTGCTCATCAGCCTAGAGAGGCTGTTCAGCAGGACCACACAGATACACACATTCTTGCGCATATCGGTGCACACACAGCATGTAATCAGACGGGCTCAATAATCCATTGTTGTTTTTGGTAATTCAAATACGTTCATAGTTCTTTCTTCGATAAAAATACCAAATCATTATTGTCAGGCCTGGAGGCTTCTTTTTTGCAAAAGTTGTTCGGAGCTTTTTTAAGTTCAACTAATATGGATTTTACCAGTGACAGTCATTTTGGTTTCCAACTTGAGTTGTCTTTAAATCTGACAACTTCAAAGTGGATTAAACTGCTTTCTTCTGAAGATGAAAAGGTATTTTTCAAATTTCTAGAGTTTCAGTCTTCACTTGGCAGAACTTAGAAGAACACTCAACACTGCAGTGGTTGTACTGAGCATGTCAGGAAATTCTCAGATACAGTAGGGCCTTTCCGTTTCCAATTTGTCTGTTTACATGCATGCAAGCATCCGGGTTACGAACAAGATTTTTATAATTCTGTGTTTATAGTCTAAGCTTTGCTTAGACAAGCCCTTAGCCCGCTTTTGATGAACCCAACAATGCTAGCTGGAATGCTCTGATAGATACTCTGGCATTGACACAGCCTTTTCACCATATTTGCGCAGGAGTGTCTTTGATTTAGGTAGGTGATGATGACAATTAAGCAGGTAGTTTTGCAAACGTAAAAGTGTAACACGTTATCTTTCATCAAGATGAGGATAAGATCAAGGTCTGTCAAATCTGACAGAGTGGTTAATGGAGCCATGTTTAAGAAGCAAGTTCAACAGGATGTTAAAAAACAAAACAAACAGATCATAACCAGGATATGAGCAACATGAAACAGTGGCAAAGACTTACTCGGATGTTGAGGATTATGTTGAGTAGTAGATCAGATGCTTAACAAATGCAGATATTCCCATCATTATAACCATGGAAATGAAAAACCAGGTTCCTATGTTCCAATGTGAACATCATATCTTAAATATGATCAAAACAAGACCAGAATCCCAATGGAGGTTACTAGCACACATGTAAATGCTCTCAGTGATTCTTTCTAGGTAAATGCAGTATACTGCTAATTGCCAAGACAGTACAAGAAACATGAGTATCTTTGAGTATCTTTCAGCCCATTATGCACCTTAAGGGTTAAGTATGCTTCAAACGAACTTGACTGTACGAAGAATCGTCCGAGAATATCTAAAGGCAAGTGTGATTATACGTGTTCCACATTGGTCATACTGAAAGGCTGGGTGCAAAGCCTGCTGTCATAGCCTTGCTGCATCACATTGCGTTCCCAATCTCTCTCCAAGAACTCCCGTCTTTTGAGTATCTTTGTATTCTTCTAGCAGTTATTTGTACAATACTTTTTGCATACTTTCGGACAGTGTCTAATTGAAAGTATTGTTGATGTTGTGCATGGTTTTACACACAAAATGAATGGTTTCTTGAACACCTAGATGAAGTCAAAGGCCTGCCTGGCAAGCACATACATACAACACTGAACATTTATGGAATGCAGAAATGAATCCTCATTTGGCAAAATAGTAGAGCCGTTCCCTCTCGAGGTAAGGTCTACAAACAGAATGCCGTATGACTGCAGGAAACAAAGAATACTGATCCCTACTTCTTATTCATTGTTAGGTACATTCTGTAGTTTGTCCACCCCTTTGAATTATTGCTCAACCATTCTTTGCATCAGGATTGGCATACTCTTCTTGTACCTGCAGTGTTTGAGGAAGTTGCTTTGATCTAGGCAGAAACTGGTATTCAGTAATAGAGGCTGATTCCTACCAAGCCTTTTTTTGAGAAATTGCAGTCATGTTGCTGTTTGACTGCATCGCTCCTTTCAGTGAGCGGATAGGACACCAGCTGCCACTGTTTGCATTCCAATTGTTCGCTGTCCAGTTAGTCAGAAATCTGGAGCATATAGAGGGGAAAATAATTTGGGCAGAGGAGGATAGTGCAGATCCCTTTTCTCTGGACTGCCCTGGAAGTTGTGGTCAAATTCAGCCCAGTACATTGGTATGACAGTTTGTGATGCCAATATGGCAATTACAGGAATTATGTGACAATTTGCTAGGATGCCACTTAAGTATGCAACAACGTTCCTTATTTTGTTGGTATCCTGGGTTTCACAACAGCCTTGCTTTTGAACTTGACCACCATGCGTTTTTGAGTTTAACCAATAGGGTTATGAAATGGTTTCATATATGCCCAAGGGTCATTGAATTCCCCCAGATCAAACACGAACATGCAGTTCTGGAATTAAAACACAAGCCATAATTATGGTAACAAGATTTTCACATGACAACAATGAAATGGTAAAGTGCTTTTGGGTAGTATAACTCGCTGTTGAGATTGAAGCAGAAAGCCACAACTGTTGCACGTTAGTGGGCGATGATGGTGGAAGGAAGGAAGGAAGGCTGGGATATGACAATGGAGTCGATAAAGTCCGTGTCTTGCAGACCCCATTTGAAAGTCATTTTCACTGGAATGGTTTGCTCCCAGAGTCATGAAAGTTTTTTTTTCTTTTTTCATTTAAGTAGGGCAGTGTATCAGTTACAGTCCAAATGTATTGTGCGAGTCATAGATAGTCATGAGATATGAGTATCTGAGTGTTCATCAACAAGTACTTACTGTTTATGTGTCACTGAAAATGAATAGGGATTATAAAAGAGGGAAAGGAGAAGTGCCAGTGAAACAGAACTCATTGATTCACACAATGATTATATTCACTGGTATTCATTATTTCACCCATTTCCCCATCAAAATTATTGTCAAGTGTAATCATGAGGTTATTGCCCATATCACATTTTGTTAACTCCTGCTAATTTGCCTTATTTTAAAGGAATATTACAACAATTTCACTGAGTGTCATTCTGTTTCTGACCAGGCATGTAAAGAAAAAGCATTGCATTGCCCTTTAACTGTTTAGTAATCTGCAGTAAAATTCATTCCGTTTTTGACCAAACGTGTTAAACATGTCATGTCAACATTGCATTAGCTCTTTTGCTATAACTGCTTTTAATTTCCATACTACTGCTGCTAACAAATGTTGGAAATGGTCCTTCTTTCATGAGACAAATGTCTTCAGACATTATGACACGTGCACTTTAATAGAAAGCTAAAATTTTAGGGAAATGTCCAGCTACCCCTTTAAGATAATGCAGCGGGCGATCAGGGGTTGAGCTGGGATGCCCAGATGTAAATACAAGCAGCAGATCCTGAAAGCCTCAGGCTCGGACAGAAATCCCAAATTGTATTAAGGGACATTGTCCCTCACTCCCAGCATGCGTACCTAATCCTGTTTCAGCGATGTTCCATTACCTCAATTACAATCATCTCACCCAGAGGTGGACCCAGCCAAGGACACCACCGGAGAGATGGGGGAAGGATGGAGGAGGTGGGGAGGGAGGGCTGTAAAGGAGAGGGTCCTATTACAAAGAAAGCAAGAGATAGGAGATATAGAGACAGGGTGGGAGGATAGAGAGATAGAAGGAAGCGATAGCGAGAAATTATCATAAGGGATGACAATGTAGAGATGGATAAAATCATATGAGGCCAGTAAGATAGTTGCAGGCCTGTCCTAGCTATTAGCCAAGCCCTGGCATCCATTTTTGTTTCCCAGCTGGTCGGAGAGGAATGTAATGGTGGCAATCCAGCTAATTTACAGGACATAATGAAGAACAGACAGTTATGCAGGTTGATGTTTTTAGATGGAGTCCAAGTCTCGAGCCACCAAAGAAAAGTCCAAGTCAAGTCCGATTCGAGTCACCATTACCTGAGTTTGAGCCCGAGTCGAGTCACGAATCCAAAGAATAGAGGCACGAGTCCGAGTCCATGACTTGAGTACTCCATCACTGCCTATAAGACATAAACAATGTCAGAAACTTCATCCAACTTCCGAGTCCTATCTCATGAATGCCCAAGTCCCATTTCATAAATCTTCGAGTCCAAGTCCAAGTCATCAGTGTGCAAGTCCAAGTCAAGTCAGTAGTCCAGAAAATATCGGCTTGCGTCGGACTCGAGTCCGAGTCCAGGACTCGAGTCCGAGTCCAGGACTCGAGTATTCCATCGCTGGTGGATTCATTCAAGAGAATCTCTTTAAAGCAACACTAGAGAACTCTTCCCGCTTCGGTCCCCCTACAGGTTGGAAGCGGAATTGTCCATTACATTACATCGTCCAGTTCATTCGAACTACAGATCCGCTACCCGATCTGGAAATCTTGCATAATGTAATGTAATGGAAAATTCCGCTTCCAACCTGTAGGGGGACGGAAGCAGGAAAAGTTCTCTAGTGTTGCTTTAATGTAAATGTGCTGCTGTCTCAAATGTACCACATATAGTACCACAAACATGCCTTATATATTCCAAAACAGACAAGAAAAGCATATGTTGTGTCTCTGAATGCCGACATGTGTACATGCACACTTGTGACAACTTTTGAATTTGCTTTTCTAGAGCATGTGCAGCCTACACAGATCTACATGTTCATGGACATGAGCAGTTGGCGAAATGTATGTCGGACCCTTGTGGACCGTCATATGTCCTTGCAGCAGAAAATGTAAATTTGTCTCAAGTACTTCTGTCAGCTTCCACCACAGAAGAACTCTTTTAGATTATGGGAAAGAGAGGGGAGCTTTATAATCGAATCTTTGAAGCAAAAAAGTGACTTTTGTGGAGTATCATTTTACACAGATGTGCTATTAAGAGCTGCCAGACATTTACACAAAAAAATTCTTTGTGACATGAAAGAAAGAAGCAAAATTCTGCAAACTCTATTGCTGTTTTTATAGAGAACACTGGTTTGAGTGACAAGCATTACCAACAAGGTTAACATAGTTTCGCATTTTTCATTAGTTTTTATTTTTATTTCGTTTTGACTTTTTGTTTTCAAATTTAGTTTAGTTTTAATTAGTTTTTAAAGCGGGTTTGCTAGTTTAGTTTAGTTTTTATTTTTTTTAAATGCTTAGTTTTAGTTTAGTTTTTATTAGTTTTAGTCTTTTTTTGTAATATGGGTTATTTGTCAGGGGATTCAAAAAGGTCAGAAAAAGTATTGTGTAAAAATAACTAAGAAATATGTATTCACAATGTATTCAACAATACAGTTTTTTACAATCGCTATGACACTTTTTTCAATACTTTTAACAACTTTCCTAAACTCTTAACACAGTTAGCACAACATCCGTCTGTGTAGGCTGTACAATTAACACATTTCTTGTTGCTTTGACACAAAATGCATACAGTTAACAACATGTTCTTAACCTAACTTAAAGGCTAAAGTCAAAGTAAACAGCTGATCATATTGTAAATTGAAACACAAATATATCCCCTGCATTTTATACATGCATTTATTGAGAAACAGCTAATTGAAGTTATGCAAATAGATCAATCACAGCTGATTCCCTTCTAGGAAACACACTCAGGTGTTGAGGTTCTTTCAATCGCATGATCATATGGTAGTACAGTAAAAGAGGACCTATTTGAAAAATATACTGTAGATGAACACAGAAAATAAGAAAAATGCCTTTACGAGGGAGAGGAAGAGGAGTACCGGGACAATTCTGTCTCTGTCTCCTTTTGTTCATAAACCGTACATTCTATAAAGCTACTCTGAGTTGGCGCATTCATTTTTTGTATTGAATCTCTGCAGCAAAAGACACAAAACGGTGGCGGGGTTGGGTCAGTGGGTAGAGCAGGCGCACATATACTTGGAGGTTTATGCATCGACGCAGAGGTCCACCGTTCAACTCCGACTTGTGATGATTTCCTGCATGTCTTCCCCCTTTCTCAACTAGCTGTCCTGTCAAATAAAGGCAGAAAAGCCCAAAAAATAATCTTTAAGAGAGATGGTCAGACCTGACACATTTACTATAATGCAGTTTCTGTAATTCCATGGGATGTTAGTGTTTTGTATGACATTGTTCTATGACTGACTAAATGTTCCTGTTAGGAGAGAACATGTGTTAGTTTTTTGGAAGAATTATTTGATTTAGACACATGATTGCATTGTTTTGGTAAACACAGTGTATTGTGTTAGTGAATTATTGTATTTTGAAAATCAGTGTTGGAGTTTAGTTTACAATGTGTGATTTTGAGCAAGAAATTAACTGTTTTGCCAATCGTGTGTTGTAGCTAGGTGTGTTGGTGCGTTAAGAGTTTAGGAAAGTTGTTAAAAGTATTGAAAAAATTGTCATAGCGATCGTGAAAAACTGTAACACCAGTACATAAAATGTAGCCCACATATGGTCATAAATATGTAAACAGTCTACACAAGACGCCGCAGTATGTGCAAAATGTGTAAGTGACGTGTTCCAGGAAAAAAAAACTAAATAGCCAACAGACTAAAGAAGACATACACGAACAGGTGTTTTGAACTTTGGTTCGAGTAAAGTGGCGAACTTTTTGAAGTCAATCGAGTCACACAGTCGTGGAGACATCCCAGTATCAATCCACATATGAACCCACGCTTCCTCTCGCTTTTGGTGTTCCTGCGTATTTACTAACCAGCAGCTATTGGGTCGCCGATGAAAGCCCTCCTGTAGTGTTCTCTGTCCTGCTGTTGTCTCTGTCATGCTGCCTGGCCCTGTATCCATACATCCATGGCCGTAACGTTACCGGGGTTAGCTTCTGTTTCGAGGAACGGGGGCTTTGCTTTCTCCTTTACCTTGTTAAGGTAAGCTAGGTTAGCCTCCCAGCTTGTGTGCGCTTCTCAAATTCGTGGGATTTTTCCCTGTAATAAATTGTCCACATATTTTACCACCTTCCACTGCAAGGCACTTGCTTTTATCTAACACAGTCATAATCAAATAGGTCTCTGCCGCTTTCTTCCAACTTTCGGTACCACCATGATGCCAGGCGAGGGGTACGGACATGTTGTGTTCAATTTGACGTGGAATGTCGGAATTTCTGGGTTCCCAGTCGGAAACTATACATGTCTACGGGAAATGTCATGGTCGGAAAGATATAACGTTATTTGCTCTCTGAAAGACATCGACAAAGACGAAAACTAAAGACATTTACTCGATAATTTTATTTTATTTTTGTTAGTTTTGCAAACAGACATTACGGTTTTAGTTTAGTTATCGTTTTTTTGTAATGCCTCGTTTTTATTTTTATTTCAGTTAACGACAATGTTTTTTCCCACCTAGTTTTCATTATTTCGTTCGTTTTCGTTAGGGATTATAACCTTGATTACCACACAGTTAAAATATGAAATTATAAAGTCAAGAATGTGTAAAAGAGAAAATATTTCACTACAGCAAAAGATACATTATATACAGTAACATTTTTGAAAAAAGGTTTTTGGTTAAGGCATTATGACAAGAAGAATGCTTAAGAAACCAAAGTGTGCATTTGGCCATTGATTCAATTTGATTCATTTAAAAAATGTATTTGCATTTGGCCTAAACAAACCCCTTTTCTGGATGTACAGTGTGTCTTATCAGTTTGCACTGGCTTTATTTCAGCTCCTTTGACAGCCATTGGATCAGAGCGCTACACTTCCTTTTGAGAGGGATAGAGCCAGGGGAGCACACACAAACACACACACACACACACACACACACACACACACACACACACACACATCAAGGTGTCGTGAAACATGAGCCAAGCTGCCTCACTGCCTCCCTCTCCGATCTCGCACCACATAAGTGTTGAGGCAATGCCCTTGGCTTAATAGGGCTTAATGCCTGTGCTTGTCACTGTAGCATGGCTGGTATTGAGTGGTAGGACATTTCTGGAACTGTGCATGTGTGTGTGTCCTCTGGAGTCTCACTAGTGGCTGTATGGCTTTGACATTTACCCCAGGTAAAGAACCGGATGCTATTATTTACCCCTATCCTCCCTCCCTCCTTTCTCCTCTCTTCCTCTTTCCCCCTCTTAACATTCCTGCCGTGCCCAAACATAAAAGTTGCACTGGGTATTTGTCCACCTAAACTTAAGCCGGAGGGATTACTTCTCCTATCTCATCTCTTTCTTTCCCTCTCTCTGACTCCATCTATCTTCATCTGCCGTTCTCCATTCCGCTTTCTCACTTCATCTTTCTACCTCCCAGTGGTGGAGAGTTTGCCTAATGAAGTGGCTGATGGGAGTATATTACAGAGAGACAGAGTGGAGCGGTCGCCTACTCTAAAATCCATTAACCTTACAGTTTCAATCAGTGTGCAGACAAGTCTGAGCTCTGAGTCAAAAAGGAGCGAATTAGCTCAAGAGTTACACTATTGTGCCTTGCACTTGTTTTTCCCAATATTTTGCCCACATCTTTGTATGAAAACACAGGCCGTCTTTTACTCTGTATTATCAGTGTGCTGGCGACATCTTACAGGGCTACACAAGCCTTATTTTCACCAATTGACAGGATTGTCCTGGGTGAAGCAGATGTAGTTGGCGTAGCACAAATATCTTGTGATCTGTGATTACGCAGCCTCAGTGGGCCTCCTTACCCTTTCAATACCTACATTTTCATGCATGTGTGATGAAACTTAATAACTGCTGGTACCTTATTTTTGCACCCGATTTTGAAATTTTCTTGGCGTCCAGTATCAGAATACAGTACATCACATTCTCGCTCCCATCGCGTCAAAAAGCCATGCTTGGTCAGGCGGCACAAGAACGGGAGAGTTATGTTTAGGATAGTCTCGCTTTGCGAGACCCTCCTCCAAAGTGCACTGGAGGAGGGTCCACATAGCATTCAGGGATGGGAGGAAAACGTGCTCTGGTTTATTGACATTTCTTTAAACCAATCACAATCATCTTAGGCGGTGCTAACCACTCGGAAAAGCCGCGGTGCTGTTGTAAAATAGCCTCGGAAGGAACTTGTTTTGGTGGAACGTGTAAGTTTAAAAGTTGTTTTAGTCGTGCGACAGAAAACTCAGATTGGACAGATAGTCTAGCTAGCTGTCTGGATTTACCCAGCAGAGATCTGAGAAAAGGTTAACCATAGTCCTCCTAATCCTAGAGTCCTAGAGTGACTGCCTCAATTTCCAGACCATCATTTTGACTTTGACTAGATTGTGATATGACGTCCTGCACCACAATTTAAAAAAAAGTATTGTAAATACAGTAAAATGACACTTTCCAGAGCAAAACTGTGCAATTATGTACATCAAAACTATGCTTTCTTTCCTCTGCGAAATTGTGTTGGGATATTACTCTATACATTGCCGTCCAATAAATGTAGTTTGTGTGTACAAGAATGCAAATATCAGACTGTCACTTAGTGAGAGAGACATTTTTCATGTTCAAAACTACTGTCTGGGATTGTGACTGCATCATTTAAAGCAAAAGAAAGGCATATCTCACTCTACATATCTGATCAATAAAGGTAAAGCCTGCCCCCATGCTGGATAACTGATGGTTTCCCATGTGAAATGTATGTGTGTGATAACTCATCTCCTGATTCAACTACAGTGGAAAAGGTGCAGTGTTATTGTCAATATTGTCAATGTCAGGATTAGAATGTTTTTAAACCGGAGGAAAAATGAGATGAATAAATAAATGGAGCCTCCCTGGTCCTGATAATGCAAATGATATTCACAGGTTAGATCCAATGGCAGGTGGCCACAATTAGTGGTAATTTGTGCCGATTTTAATGATCCATAATTTAGCTGCCTTTCCAAACTGTTGGTCATGTGGGATAAGTGTGTGTGTACAGAACGAGAGACAGAGAGAATGGGAGGGATGGTCAAAAAGAAGGTGGAGGAAAATAAAAGAAGGGAAGGATCTTCCCCCTACACACTGAAATGCACAGACAGGCCCTCCGTCTACACGTGCACAGCCGAAGACATTCACAGTTGTATGCAACACAACGTACTTTCACACTTCAATATAATCTTTGTGACTTTAATCATATCTTTAACTACAAATGAGCGTTTACTGTATGTACATATACAGTATACAGTATGTGGTGAAATAAGTCCACACACACACACTCTCTCACAAGCACATACACAAATGTTGCAGATGTGTTGTGTGTTGAATCCGTTATTTTACCGCAACCTCTGTGACCTCTTTGTAAATTGCAGCTTTCTATGTAAACCATGACATCCTTTTAGTATCACTGCTAATTTGTCGCATTCGTTCTGACGGTAATTAGCAACCCACCTTACCTGTTTACATACTATTTTGTAATTTTTTTGTTCATGACACGTTCCAGAAAAAGGATCGGAGATAATTACAGTCAATATAACAACCCCTAGAATGACACCTCTTTATTTATTCAGATTTTGCAATATCATTTCAAAGCACGTTTCAGTGTATTATCTATTGCAACTTTTGATACTTTTGGATGTTGATATGGGATAATTGTTGTGGTTGTTATTCCATAAATAACTATATTTCTACCCACACCTGAAAGGGAACATTTTCACAGAGCAGCTTTAAGCAGCATCTAAAGGGTAGCAGTAGAAATATAAAGATGAGATTGTTAATGGAGTAATAAATTAATTTCTGGGGTATTAGGCGTGTCTGTCAGTATTTCGGCTTTCCTGATATGTCTGCCATGAGTTATTATGGAGCCCACGTAACTTCTAGGCAAGTCCCGCCCTACGTAGCAGCTCGATTGGTTGGGGTTAGGCATTGACCTTGAGTAGTTAAGGTTAGGATAGCCGACTGGTCAGGGGATAGGACGGGTTACGTCACCTTGCATAAGCATGGACGCCTGGCCAATAGTAGTGTGTGAATGCTATTGAAGGGCGGGTCTTGCCTAGAAGTTGCATGGGTTCCATAATAACGCAAATGCCATGGGGTTTTCTATGTATTTAAGTATGTGCTCATGTATTATAACTGCTTTATTTAGTATAGAAAACTGAACAACAAAGTGTATATTCAAATTCCAGAGTGGCCTTCACAGCAGCATTTAACTCTTAAATACTTTTTTGTCAGCATTTTTTCAGTCCTTTCAGTAGCTCTTTGCCCATGTATGGACACAAGAATGTCTTCAGGCTTTAACTTTTGACCTTAGTTTATTTGCATTGTTGATGCAGATTCCCGAAACGTTAATGTCTAAACTTCTTAAATACTCAAGTATATTTCTGTTTGATTGTTGGTTTCCATTTGTGTCTTAATGTATGAATGTGTATCTCTGCACATTGCAGCCACATTGCACTGTGCTTAATGGTGGAAGGCTCTGAATGGCAGCGAGTGGGGTTTTGTCTGTCATTTAATCTTGTAAACGAGCTGATGGACGTCCGTTCGGTCCCCTTAATGAGATTACACATGCACTGCGGGTCCCACCACAGGTCATCATCGCCGAGGCCATTCAAAGGCAATTATTGTTTTAAATGTTCCTCGCGTTGCCGTCGGAAAGTGACTCTGCATGCTTCACTGAGGGAAGAGGTTTTGAGGCAGACTGAAGGGGATATTTTTCCTCTCTGTTTGGAGACAACATGTTTTTACACTCCTACTGTTTTACTTTCCTCAGGCGCCTGGGGTGTTCTGCTGTGTGTGTGGATGGGGAGTGTGAGTGTATGTGCATTTATTTGTGGGCTGATCGGCGTTGGTAGGAGTATAAACAGCACATACGGGAATATGACTAGAATACAGTGTACATGAGTAAACTTGCATACATTTGATTTCTTATTCTTTTGTTGCCAAAATACAAAATCATTTCTGAGCCGGTATTTACTAATTGGGTTATAGTACCTTGAAAAAATCAATCTAAAATAACTCTTAACCTTTTCTCAGCTATATTAGAAAAACTATTTTACTAACTAAAAATACTTTTTTTTAAATGTATATGTAGGAATTTAAAGGTCTGAAGGATTCTTCTCTGTTGCCTCTCCAGCATGTGAGTGTATGTGTGTTTGTCAGCGGGCCTCTGTTTTGGGAGATCAGTGGGAAGTGGTAGTCCGCCGGGATAGCCGTGTTTCTTTGTTCTCCTGCTGACAATGGAGGACTCACAGTCAGTCTAAAGGGAGAAATTATGTCCCAGAGCAGTCTGGGAGAAGAACAAATGCACACACACACACACACACACACACACACACACACACACACACACACACACACACACACACTACTTCTCACATGCTACTCATGTGGGGCATGACCTCAATAACAGCTACTGTTGTGTTTGGAAAGCCCTCAACACCATGTGCCGACCACTTTTAAAAGCTGTAACAGTTAGGCCTAAGGTTCAAATAAAAAAATGGTTCAGCCAAGTTGAAAAGAGTTGTCATTCTGTACGCAGTACTGTTTATGTACAACTGTGTGAATGTTTCCTAAATGAACAGCATTTGAAAATCCCAGTTTTTCTTTAATGAAAACTGAAATATTTAAAGTAATTGTCTTTACAGCTTAAACAGACTCTAATATTGGCTGATTCACACGGTAATGCCTAATGTTAAAGGTGTTCAAGAGATTAATTCCTCCTAACCCGATTCTTTTTGCTCTGTCACAACAGGTAAGGAGGAGCCGACCACCTATACCTGCACTACATGTAAGCAGTCGTACGGCAGTGCCTGGTTTTTGCTGCAGCATGCCCAGAACACCCATGGCTTCCGTATCTACCTGGAAAGTGAACATGGTAGCCCTCTCACCCCACGAATGCGTGGGCCATCCTCCCTGGGTGGGGGTGCAGACTGCCCTTCTCAGCCTCCTCTTCACGGCCTCCATCTGCCTCCTGATGCAAGCCCCTTCAACCTCCTCCGCATCCCTGGCTCGGGCTCAGGTGGACGGGACAGCGTGGGAGCAGGGGGTGGAATTGGTGCCATTGGCGCTGCTGGTGGGGGCCATCATCAGCGTTTCCCTCCTACACCACCCCTCTTCAGCCCCCCTCCAAGAAACCACCTGGACCCCCACCACCTGAGCCCAGAGGAGCTGGCGCTGGCAGCCCACCACCCGAGTGCCTTTGACAGGGTGCTGCGCCTCAATCCCCCTTTGCCCCTGGACCCCCCTCCGACAATGGACTTCTCGCGGCGGCTGCGGGAGCTGGCGGGCAACACTGGGTCCACACCCCCGCTTTCCCCCAGCCGGCCCAGCCCCATGCAGCGCTTGCTCCAGCCATTCCAGACAGGAGGAGGAAGCGGAAATGGAGGAGGTGCAGGGGGCAGCAAACCTCCATATCTTGCCACCCCACCCCCTCTTCCAGGGTCCATGCAGTCACCTGTAGGCTCTCAGACCACTCCTACTACCCCTCTTCCCTCAGCGGGGGCAACACCATCCTCCACCACCCCCTTGAAATCAAAGTGTTGTGAGTTTTGTGGCAAGGCCTTCAAGTTTCAGAGTAATCTAATAGTGCACCGGCGCAGTCACACAGGGGAGAAGCCGTACAAATGTCACCTGTGTGATCATGCTTGTACACAGGCTAGCAAACTGAAACGCCACATGAAGACACATATGCACAAATCCTCCTCGCCAAACACAGGCAAGTCAGAAGATGGTCTCTCAACAGCCTCCTCTCCAGAGCCTGGCACCAGCGAGCACTTGGGCAGTGCAAGCAATGCCCTTAAGTCAGTGGTGGCCAAGCTGAAGAGTGAGAATAACCGCATGCTACGTGAAAATGGGGAGGAGGAGGAAGAGGAAGAGGAGGAAGAAGAAGAGGAAGAGGAGGAGGAAGAAGAGGAGGAGGAGGAGGAAGAGGAGGGGGAGGAGGAAGAAGAGCAGAACGGAGAAAGGGCAGCCAGAAGAAACAATAGCTATCACTTTGGTTTGAACCTTGAAGCAGCACGTCAGCATGAAAACAACGGTGGTATAGGAAGCCGACTGGGCGGAGTTGCTGATGAAGGGTCCATCCCTCGCTCACTGCCTGAGGTGATGCAGGGGATGGGCCTAGCTGCTAGCATGCATCACTTCAGCGAAGCCCTCAGTGCACACAAACGAAATGCCATGGCCCAGGAGAATCACCTGCACCACCACCTCAACCAAGACCATCACCACAATCGTGAGATGTGTGATGGGGACTTGGTGTTGGAAACAGATCGTGGGGCGGAGGGCTCTGTCTCGACAGTCAATGGGCGGGGAGCATCCCCTAACGAATCTGCCTCTGTTGGCCTCTCTAAAAAACTGCTTCTGGGTAGCCCCAGTCCACTCAGCCCTTTCTCCAAACGTATCAAGCTGGAAAAGGAATTTGACCTGCCCACTCCCACAATCCCTAACACGGAGAACGTCTACTCCCAGTGGCTGGCTGGCTATGCCGCCTCCCGACAACTCAAGGACCCTTTTCTGAACTTTGGGGATTCCAGACAATCGCCCTTCGCCTCTTCGTCTGAGCATTCTTCAGAGAATGGCAGTCTGCGTTTCTCGACCCCTCCGGGGGAACTGGACGGTGGGATGTCGGGCCGCAGTGGTACAGGCAGTGGGGGCAGCACACCACACCTCGGGGGTCATGGGCGACCCAACTCCAAGGACGGCCGTAGGAGTGATACTTGTGAGTATTGTGGCAAGGTGTTTAAGAACTGCAGTAACCTGACAGTGCACCGGCGTAGCCACACAGGGGAGAGACCATACAAGTGTGATCTGTGCAATTATGCTTGTGCCCAGAGCTCCAAACTTACTCGCCACATGAAGACCCACGGTCAGGTGGGCAAAGACGTGTACAAGTGTGAAATTTGTAAGATGCCCTTCAGTGTCTACAGCACCTTGGAGAAACACATGAAAAAATGGCACAGTGACCGTTCTTCGAGTACCGAAATCAAGTCAGAGTAGAAGGCCGAACTATGGGACCTTTTCCCCGCAGCTATGTCCGCCATTCGTCCCCTGTTTATTCCCAGCCCCTTGTAGATTTGCCCCAACCCAAACACTCCACTTTCACCAGTCTGGTGGAAGCTTAAGACCATGTGCTCTGCACCAGCACACCCCGTTTCCATTACCCATTGAATGCATGATCTGTATCGGGGCAATACTCTTGCATTGACGCAAAACTTCGAGCCTTTCTCTTGTGCAATAATTTACATGTTGTGTACTATTTTCCTTTTTGAGTTTTCCTTTTCCATTTTTAAGAATTAGTCAGCATGCATAGTATGTTTTTGCTAATCAAAAAAAGAAAAGAACTTGTCCCTGGTTGGTTAGTTGTTGAGTAAATGTGTTGCTGTTTTTCTCTTGTTCTGTTTTTTTCTTTTTATTCTTCAAAAAGAGAAAAGACAAGAAAGATACATCCATGCTGCATACATTCTGTAACACATATCATGTACAGTTTTGTTTTGTAACATGGAAAGTGAACAGTCTGTGACTTGACCCTCCTCTTACAACCCTGGAAATGCACTCATCCTGATCTTTCTAAAAGACGGCATGTTCACACAGGGTTACAAAAAAATCATGCATTGGCTTGATGACTAAACTGAAAGTAACGACAGCCTTCAAATTTCTTTCAAAAAGACATGGGTGTGCTAAGAAGTCAATTTGTACTATCATTTGGTAGAAACGGAAAGAGTGCCTTTGATATCTCAAGACTGCATTGGCCATTATCTTATCTGGTATAAGTTTGGGGTCACATTAGATAAAGCTAAAAGGTTTAAGCCACCCAGGGACGGTCCTTGCATCAAGCACCTGACAGCTCAAAGGGACTGTGACAACTCATGATGAAAGATCAGAGAGTTCTCGTTAATCATCATTTAGCTACCTATTACATGTTCAATAGGCTATCTTTAATATGTGGATTTCATGGCAAGCATGGTACAAGCAGTATTGTGTATATCAGAATTATTTGTAGTTTTGTTTCTGATAAGGATGTACTTTTGAAATAAAGGTAATCTGTAATGTACAATCCTGAACTTGAGGGATACAGCGCATGGCTGAGAAGTGCCAATGTATCTGCGTTAGCACAAACCTAGAACGCCATTTCGATATGTCAGTGTGTGGAACAATGCATAAAGTAATATATGAGCTCCAAGCGAGGTTAACTTTGTTTGAGAGCATTGAAATAACTACAAGCTAGATAGACAGAAAGCTACACAGAACTGGAAGCATTATATTAGGGGATCAGAGGCAATCTCTTTCACTTTACATTTCTAATATCAAAACAGGGTCATCAACTATGAATTGCAGAAAAAAAAGAAAGAAAGAATTGCAAAAAAAACATCTGTACTCCAGGGCTCTTGAAAAGAGTGAATGCGATCATTTTAATCAGTATGCATAGGCTAATGCAGGGCACATTGTTTGCTGTTGCTTTTCAACCAAAAAGGAAATTTATTTTTCCTTGTCTAGTTTCATTCAAGCTGTTCACAGTATAGCACTTGTCACACTGCCTGAGAGTAAGTACCGACATCTCTCTTGCATTTTCCCACACTGATGCAATGCTGGTACATGGGTTGAGTCCAAAAGCTAGATTGTCATTTATTGGGCATGAAGTGCACTGTTTCAATTTTTCCCAGTTTACAAGTTTACGCTGAAGGGGAAAACATTGTTGAAATGCTGTCAGATGACAAGGGTCCCATTGTTAAAAGCAGTAAAAGATGAGACACATAATCTGTTGCCAGCAAAACCACCCTTGTGAACCTTAACCTTTGTACCCCTGCCGTTCCACCTTTGACCATTTGTCAATTTGTTACCCATAGAAACCCCAGTGCTTAGCCTGGGCTGAAAATTCACCCCGTCGGCAAGGTCTGTAAATGAAAAGGTTTGACGCGAGTTACGTTCGTAACCAGCGTCTCTACGTGGTCACAGAATTGATGCAGCTCTCATTGGCCACAGAAGAGTCCACCTTTCATTAAGGAGCTGTATCGTAACTTTGTTGTCATCTTACGCCTGAATAATCTACAGACCTTGCTGGGCTAGACGACAGACACTCAAATCTTGTTGCTCACACTGCGAGAACCTGTTTTTGTATAAATCTTCCTTTAATTATAGATATGAAAAATAAACGTTTTTGCAAATAACACTTCACTATCTTTTAGGGGGAAACTTGTATTTAAGTTTGGTTGTCGTTTCTCTTTTCCTCAGCGTCTTGGTGGTATTCAAGACTCCGATCACAGTATATATGAAATGATAAAAAAAAAGAAAAAAAAAAAAAAAGAAAATAGACGGAAAGAAAAAAAACAAACAAAAAAAAAATAATTCTGTGATGGTTTTGTATTTTATTTTGCCTTGGCTCTTCACAGCTCTTCAGGTTGAAATACAATTTGCATTGGGGAAAGGATTAAGATTATATATGGATATATAATAAAGAACTTAAAATATAGGAAAATGCACACTCATGTCGATTCCTATGCTTAAACACATTTATGGTCTACTTTTTCTGTATTTCTAGAATTGTATTTGAATTCAATGTTCACTTAGAGTAGGCACTATAGTATTTATATTGAGGCTCGTATTTTTAACTGTTGCTTGTTCTCTCTAAAGGTATTTACCATACCTTTTTTTGGTAGTGGAAAAAAAAAAATCCCAAGCTGCCACGGTATATTTTTTTAATTTGGCAGGATAATATAGTGCGAATTATTTGTATGTTTAAAGAAAAAAAAGGAAAAAAAAAAAAAAAAACATAAAAAGCAGCTAAAGTATGTGGCATTGGGAGGCGTCACGGGCCATCAGATGGCCGCCGCTCTGTTTCCTGTCCACAGAGGTGGTTGTACATATCTTCTTTGGTTTTTTTGGTTCGGAACAACCCCCCCCCCAACCCCACCCCCCTGCTGCCATTCTTGTATGCAGTAATGCAAGCTGACGTCGGCCTGTTCTGTTGTGTGCTTCTGTCTCTCTCACCCCTCCCACCTGACTACATTCCAACATCAAGAAGAGAGGAAAAAAAAAGAAAAACAAACTTCATATGCAGTACATGGATTACGAGAAAAAAAATTAAAGCGTCAAAATAAATACATTTAAAAAGAAATGAAATGTTTTGCAGTTTTTTTTTCATTGCCAAATACTAAATGGTGCTTTATATTTTAGATTGGGTATACTTTCATATGCAAAGCATATTTAAAAAAAAATGACCCGGGGGACATGGAGAAGCCTGCTTGAGTTGAGACTTTTTTGTAAATGGCAATGCGGAATATTTTGTTATCAGCCTTTTCTATTACTATTCTGAGAGCTGTTTGTTGTAACTTGAACTTGAACTTTATCTTTTACTATGGGAGTTACTATTTATTATTACCTATATGCTCTGTTCAAAACGGAGACATGGAATGGATCCTTATTTTTGGTTTCTTTTTATTATTTTTTTTCATTTTTGGTTATGATATAATTTGGATTTATGTTTCTTTTGTAATGGTGGCCCATGGTCATTGGACAAACCTAGCTCTTTCATTTCTGTTGTACTTTTTGGGGGTCTCTGTTCAGTTGTATTGGGAAAACCACTGTCTGTGTTTTCTGGCAGATGTCTGCATAATCCTGTTCACACACCCATTTTGTCCCTTTATCGAAAAACAATTAATAAAAAAATGAAAGTATAATGGCACTTGTCGCTTATCTCCACTGTGTGTTAAATCAAGTGTGTGTGCATGAGTATGTGTGTAACAATGACCCCTCCCCATTGGTATCTTCTACCTGCAAGTGCGCTGCTTAGACTTATCATTGCCTTTTTTTCTTATAAGTTTCTAATGCAAATGTTTATTTCTTATATCGAAATCAGATCAGAATAGCAATCAAACTTTACTAAACGGCTGTGGCTGGAAATGGCAAAAGAAGACGCTGCACGTGAAAAACATGCAAATGCCAAAACATTGATATTATTCAACGTATAGCCTAGCTTTTTACAGAAAATATTCAGATGTAACCCCCGATGTAGTCTCGCTTTGTGAGACCCTTGGCCACACGCTGCGGAGGAAGATCTGGTTAGTCCACACAGCATTCTGGGATGGGAGGAAAACATGCTCTAGTTTTTTGTCATTTCTTTAAACCAATCACAATCGCTAAGCTCCGCGCGGAGCCGCTGCAAAATAGCCTCGGGAAGGAACTTGTTTTGGTGGAACACGTGTACGTTCAAAAGTTGTTTTAGTCGCGCGAGAGAAAACTCAGATTGGACAGATAGTCTAGCTAGCTGTCTGGATTTACCCTGCAGAGGTCTGAGGAGCAGTTAACCAACACAAAGAAAGAGGAAGGTAATGGACATCCGGCCGAAAAGACATTCATCCGGCGGAATTTCCGGCGGCATCGGAGCAATCCTGGAAGTGGAACATTGTGGATATAAACTACCCCCATCGTGATCATGATCATTTTCATAGGTTACAGTAACGGATTACAGTTACCTTTGTTTTGTATTTCAATTACGTAATTCCGTTTTATGTAAGAAGTTACTCCCCAACACTGGTTAGAGGGCATAGTTCTACCCCATGACGTGTGTGTGTGTGTGCGTGTGTTAGAGCTTAGATCCGAGCCCGTGCACGTTGTGTCCGAGACCGGCCCGGCCCGACACATTAACTGGAATTATGAGCCCGAGCCCGATTTCAACCCGACACTTTTTTAATACGTTATAACTGACGTTCTCAACTACAATTCAGAGTTGTTTGAACTCAACGCATTTCTCTGTGAGGGCTTGCTTCGCCCTCATGCTTGGAGAAGTAATAAAAGAGGGCGTGGAAGGCTGACTATAATCTTTTCTGCCACGGCGAGCCTGCTTCATGCGTCTGTTCATCATCCAAGTCCCCGTTTTATTTGCTGTCATAGGCGAGCAGCGTGCCGCCCTTAGCCTAATGCACTCGACAAAGCCGACACACATATTGTCACTGCCCACGACTTGTTTAAAATGGTTCCATACCTCCGACTTTCCTCCAAACTTGTTTTTCTTTTTTTCTTTACATCCTCAAGCTCCATGTTGCACTTAAGCTACACCATACAGCCCAGTAGCCCCGGTGTGATGCTACACCATACAGCCCAGTAGCCCCGGTGTGATGCTACACCATACGGCCCAGTAGCCCCGGTGTGATGCTACACCATACAGCCCAGCAGCCCCGGTGTGATGCTACACCATACAGCCCAGCAGCCCCGGTGTGATGCTACACCATACAGCCCAGCAGCCCCGGTGTGATGCTACATCATACAGCCCAGCAGGCCAGGTGTGATGTGTGCGAGAGGAGGAGACTCCGCACATGACACGTGTTGCATTTTGTAACCGTAGTCCAATTTGTGTAACTTTTTGGACACATTTGTTACTTGGGCTCGGGCAGACAATCTAAACTCTAGTGTGTGTGTGTGTGTGTGTGTGTGTGTGTGTGTGTGTGTCTTTTAGTGATGACCTAATTAGGCCGTAGGCTTTGGCCATGTACTTTATGTACTTTATGACTTTCTGTGTGTGTGTGTGTGTGTGTGTGTGTGTGTGTGTGTGTGTGTGTGTGTGTGTGTGTGTGTGTGTGTCTTTTAGTGATGACCTAATGAGGCCTCTTACACTGTTGCTTGAACCCAATGAACTCAGCCCTCCACCCCAAACCTCACTGTAGGCTTTAGCCATGTACTTTATGACTTTCTGTGTGTGTGTGTGTGTGTGTGTGTGTGTGTGTGTGTGTGTGTGTGTGTGTGTGTGTGTGTGTGTGTGTGTGTGTGTGTGTGTGTGTGTGTGTGTGTGTGTGTGTGAATCTAACTGTTTGTGAGCTGTCACTGTTTTGCCCAGGAGGTGTGTGCGAGCTGAACGTGTGGATCTGCAAATACATATAATATATATATATAACATATATAATACTTTTTAAACTCCTGACACCTGTGTGTCTACAGTGTCACCATACCTGTTGGTCGAGACAGCCCAGTTGGTTTTACTGTGTGTGTGTGTGTGTGTGTGTGTGCGCGTGTGTGTGTGTGTATGCGTGTGTGTTTGCATGCGCGTGTACGTGCAACACACAATTTTCACTCAGTTTGCACGCTATCTCAGGGCACATCTGTGCATTGTGCATGTCACTCCTCGTAGTACAGTATCTGTTGCTGATAACAGTTGTTCCCTATGTGCCTTTCTCACTCACACACACACACACACACACACACACACACACACACACACACTATATGAACGTGTATATGAACATATATGCTCATCCTCTCACAGAATGTGCTTAAGTAAATATCATTATGACCCTGTGTTTGCTCAGTGGTCACAAAGCCTCATAAAGCTGTCAGGATCAATGTCCTCCAACCACCGCACCCTTCTTTTCAGCTTTCTCACACACGTCTCAGAAAGCATTGATACACCTGCTACAGGGCCATACAATTTCAACAATCTTTTTAATTCAGCGTGAGAATTATCATTACAATCATTAAAAAGGACACAAGATTCCATGATGTAGATTGGGATAAAAAAAAGAAGGAAAAAAAATACAAAAAAATACACCACATTTTGGTACATCCCTACTTTTCATTGAAATCGACTTTCCAAACAGAATAAAATAAAGGGGGACCCCTTACTCTTGGCCTGGGAATGGCAGGTCTGCTTAACAAGCCATGCATGCAGGGACTCTCATATTTAAAAGCAATCACATACAGTACACCACAAAAAAACAGGAGCTATTCTTGCTTTAGCATCAACAACTGCTTCAAAAATATGTTAGATTGTGGTAAGTGACCAACAGAAAAACATGCACTAGTGAGCATAGACACCATATCTGTTCCCATGTTTTCATACATGTTCATGAAGCACAATACACAACTTGAGATAACCTGTCATCTGTTTACAGTATGCTCGCCGCCGTTTTCACAAGTGGCAGTCAAAGAATGTTGCGCATTATTTTACTTTGTGAACAAGGGCGGAGCGAGGGGGGGGGTTAAAAAAAATTTGGGGGGGTTTTCCCTTTATTTGTAAGTGGACAGACATGAAAGGGGGAGAGAGATGGGGGATGACACGCAGCAAAGGGCAGCAGGTCTGATCCGAACCCTGCGCCACTGCAGGACTCAGCCAACATGGGGCGAACGCTCTCACTGGGTGAGCTAGAGGCCGCCCCGAAAGCAACGTTTTTCATGTATGCAACTCACTCTGCCAAGCTACCATGATGCCCCCAAGAGCCACTGACTTTGAGGAGATTCAATGCTGCGAGAGGTTAAGGTGTGTTGGACATGGGAGGACTGTAAGACTTTATATCCCACCCCAGGACCCACAAGTTGCAGCAGTTTCCTTTTTTACTCCCTGTTAAACAATGCAACCAGCCACCAGCAGCACCGCTTGGGCAAATAAAACAAATCAGCGCCATATTTTTTTACTTTCTCTCTCTCTCTCTCTCTCTCTCTCTCTCTCTCTCTCTCTCTCTCTCTTCCCTCTCTCTTTGCCTCTTCCCTCTCTCTCTTTCTGTGATAAATTCATTGTGATATAAACCCGTGAAGCATTCAGGCCTTTTCTGCTTTACTGGGGCTCTCCTGTGCTGGTTTATGTGAAAAGCATAATGCATTTGTCACCGTTATAAAATCTATACAACCATGACCTGCAGTCCTCCATAAACTCTCATGGATTTTGTCTTTGGCCTGCAGGGTTTTAACAATAAAAGATTCTCCAAAGAGAAAGCATGTTTTCACACTTCTTTTGTCACCGTATGGCCTTGGTGCAACTCTGTTCCAATGGAATCCAGATAAAGGAAAGGAATGTTTGTGTGTGTTTTGTCTGCCTTTCTTCCTACTGAGTGTACTTTGGTATCTGTGTACATACTGTGCTATGCCACAGAAGTGCATTTTGTCTTGGCCAGCCTCTGTGTGCCATACTGACAAGTAGCTACTTCTATACATATTCAGCGGTTTAACACGTTGACCACTGTGGTCTATAGGAAATGGGCTGCAAAGTGAATGGCTCTTACTGTAAATGTAATTAATGTAATTGAACATTACTTAGCACATATAATGGCCACAAGGCCAGTCCAGCATGTAAAAGAAACAATACATTGACGTTCGAATGCAACGAAGACATTGACTGCCTTTGACCACAACACACTTAACACCCCTGTGTAGGAGTTACAGTTTAAGACACTGACTCAGGAACCCATAGAATGAAACTCTGTGTTCAATCACTGGAGGTGAAAATAAAGTTTATCTCGGACCTGATTGCAATTCACGGTGGCGAGGCCATTTGACTAACTTGACTAAGCTCTTTGTGTGCATACTAATAAGAGCTAGAGGACTAGCAAACATATGATTTGTCAAACATGTGCGACACACACAAAAGAACCTCTTGGAACTTGAGCAATGTTCATTCACGGAAACGTGGGTCTTATTTTTTTCATTTTGGTTGGTTGTGATTCCACTCACCATAGTATCAACAGAGATCTCGGAACATGGAGGCTCCAATGAAGTCTGATGAGTCAAGAAACACAAGCAGTCTGAATCCAACAGATTGTCAACAAGACAACAGTTTAACCAATTATTATTTGGTATTGATATCATTTATTTTGAGCTAAAACCAAACGGTATGCGCACAACTGTGGCAAATATGGTAGGTCAAAGTTGCCGGTCTGAGTTTTAGATCTGTGAGTTTGAAGGCTGATATGACGCGTTGGTGTCTACAGTTGGCGTCTACATACACTACAGTTGAGGAAAGCTTTTCCACATTTGAACTTTTTTTGCATCGATCACAAGGTAAAAAAGAGTTGACATTGTAAAGCAATCTAACAGGAATGTGCACTTTGCATGTATTTTATTAGGTTGGGTTAGGCTAATCCTAGTCTCGCATTGCCAGACCTACATTTCACAGCGCTGTGGAGTAAGATCTGGCTTCTCCACATATACATTCTGGGATAGAAGAAAAAAAACGCTCCGGGCTGTTTACTTTCTTTTACCGATCACAACCGTCTTGGGCGACGCAGCGATGGTGGATCTGCAAGATGGTCTCGGAAGGGAATTTGTTTTGGTGGAAGAGTTGCAGCCCGCAAAAGAAAACGCTACATGCAATATTATGTAAATGAAATTAACTGTTCACACAATACAGTAACGTGAGCAATTTAAATTAGCTAGATACATGGTTAAACGTAATTTGCTCTTACCAGTGTATCGCTGTGTGTACTTAGTCCATAGCAATCCCGCCAATCTGTCCCAAAACATCCCAGTTAGAGAGGTAATTCCAGAAAACATATTGTTTGTAAATCTTTACAATATTTCCCCTAAAAGAACCAAGCAGGTCTGCCTTGTTGCCCAATCCAGATTTTCTTCAAAAGTTGCCACTTTCAGCGTGTAGTTGTTGTTTCTCGAAGCAAACGGAGTTTGAGAACAACAACACACAGAGAGACGCCGGATGTCAGGCAATTATCCTGGAAATACATTTCTGTTGATCCAGACTAGGCTCAGGCTATATTTCTACTTATTGTTCTTAAAACGGATGTCTTTTGCTACTTTTACAACTCCAATTCACACTGCTCTGGCGTTTCCGAGCCCCTAAACCGGAGACATTTGAAAACACTTTTTGGTATGGAATCTGCGGGGTTGTGTTGCAGTCCCATCGGCCGCAAACGGAGACCTTTGGCAACCACCGACACTAACGCCATTGTTTTGCCACCTGATGACGTCATGACGTCTCGTTCTCTGAGACTAAGCTACTAATGTTACCATGGCAACTACCAGCAACTGGCGGAGTATACATGCTGCCTCCTGTTTACTCTAGCACGCGCGTGCCCAGTAAACGAGAATGTTGATGTGCGTGTTAGTTTAAACGGAGATTAGTTCTTCTACTTGAGCTAAAAACACTTTTTCACGAGTTCACTTTTGGCTCAAAACTCAGCTTAAAAAAGCTAAACGTATCAATGTAAATGTAGCCTCACCCTAACCCCTAACCCAACAGCCAGATAATGTTGGTAAAAGGTTAAACTTTTTTTGCTGGAAGACCCAGTCCACAGTCCCGTTGTCTGACTGAATATGGCCTAACCTAATGGTTTAATCTGTCACATCACATTACTGCTTAGGTGTCTCGACCTTAGGTCTTAGTGATTTTGTTGCATTCCCATATCTCTGTGTGAGTAAACGTTATCATCACCATCAAGAACAATGGCTGAAGAAATCCATGAAGATAAGACTAAAAAAAATATCCATCTGCAGTAGTCAACGACATACCGTATGCTACTTTTAAAAGAAGACCATCACTGACCAGATCCAATATGTTAATCCTCCATGGATGGAAAACTAGATAAGAAACATGGCAGTCAAAATAAACTGTGCAGAAATTTGACAGAAAAGTGCCATATTCAAAATGTCATGAATGGGCTGACGCTCTGCTGGTAAAACATTGACAAGAACAATTTCGCCAAGTCAAGATTTGACTGCGAGCTTGGTTTTGATATGAGTATTGATTTTACCTGGGGAATTTCTGTGTGCCACAAAGCTTGAAAACTGTGAATATACTGCCAAATGGGCTCTCTTATTAATACCTTTTGGTCCTTTCCAATACTATCCTCCTACGGGTCTTCTATTTTAGGTACATTTTCAGAGATATTTGGAATACAATTTGAAACCTCTCCCGTAACAGCAATCTTTGGTGCCGTTAAAGGGGACTTAGATTCATCCAAACAACAGGCTGACGTTTGTGGCTTTGGCTTTGTTAGTGGCCAGACGCCTAATCTTGTTAAATTGGAAGGAAGTATCCTCACCAGGGTGGGAAATTAACATTTTTTTTCAGCCACAGTGGCTGGTGGATGCCCAATTTTACCAGCCACTTATTCCGGAATTCAAATTTATAAAAGAAAGTGCACTAGCATATTTTGAATTGCTTCAATACATTATTTTTTATTATTATTGATACATATTTTATTAATATAGGCAAATAAAAAGTGATGTGAAATAAAAGCCTGCGGACCATGGTAAAATTGTGTTTTGGTCAGGTTGGTCATATTCTGATCGTAACATAACATGTTATGCACTGACTATCTTGTATGATTATCTTTGAAGCAGCAGCTTACGAGGATGCCCTGAACGCAGCACGAGTCCCGTTCCTGTAGAGACTCCGATCCCGTTCTTACACCGACTCGGACTCTGTGTTGTTCCGACAGCCACGGAGCGAACAAGTGCCCTGGCCGAAAACTCCCACGCTGCAACTCTGTGTGTTTTAAACAAGTCGTGGGCAGTGACAACATATGTGTTGGCTTTGTCGAGTGCATTAAGTGCGGCACGCTGCTCGCCGATGACAGCAAAAACAACGGGGACGATGAACAGACACATGAAGCAGGCTCGCCATGGCAGAAAAGATGATAGTCAGCCTTCAATGTCCTCTTTTGTTACTTCTCCAAGCATACTCCTTCTAAACAGATTTCTGCAGTTCAAACAACTCAGAATTGTAGTTGAGAACGTCAGTTATAACAGGCCACGTATTAAAGAAAATGTCGTGTTTAAATCGGGCTCAGGCTCAAAATTACAGTTAATGTGTCGGGCCGGGCCGGGCTCTGACACAACGTGCACGGGCTCGGGTAGGGTCGGGCTTGATTTTTTTGGGCCCGAGCTAAGCTCTACTGTTCATGCAATGGTCCTTTGGACAACTTTGTATTATTTGTAAAAGTGATGAATAAAGTAAAAAAATAAATAAATAAAAAATACTGCCAAATGTCTTAATCCTTTAAAAACATTCAAAGTTCCATCGTGTCTTCAGTGGGTGCATGTTTCAGTCGGAAGTTGTTAAAAAAAAAGATGTCAAGAGGTAAAAGGTCATGTGTTTATTGCTCCGTTCCTTATCTAACCTTGCTCATGTTATGTCACGGTGTGGCCACGCAGAGTGTTTAGACTATTCAAAGAGCAAACTACAAAACATGTCTGTGTGGGGCGACCTCTAGCTCACCCAGTAGAGTGTGCGCCCCATGTAGGCTAAGGCCTTGGCAGCGGCCCGGGTTCGAATCCGACCCGCGGTCCTTGGCTGCATGTTGTCCCTCCTATCTCTCCCCTTTCCTGTCTTCAAGCTATCCTCTCAATTAAAGGCAATAAAAAGCCCCAAATAATCCTTAAAAAAAAACATCTGTGTTAAGTGCATAAATACGTGTTTACAGGAACTTCTGCTAAGAAACTACTGTAAAGCTGTTTAAGTGACAGAAACAGGGTTAAAGTGACCATATTATGCTCATTTTCAGGTTCATAATTGTAATTTGAGATTGTACCAGAATAGGTTTACATGGTTTAATTTACAAAAAAACACCATATTTTTGATGTACTGCTCATTGCTGCAGCTCGTCTTTTCATCCTGTGTTCAGGTCTCTGTTTTAGCTACAGAGTGAGACCTCGCAACTTCTGTAACATCTTTGTTGTCAGTCGCGCATGCGCAGCAGCTAGGTAAGGATTACATGAGCTAGCTAGCTGTTACTCCAACTTCGGCCTGTACAAGGCAGGATTAGCCGGGAGACTTCTTCTAAACGAGGGCGCACTTCCAACTTTGTGTGGAATACCTGCAGAACAGGGACATGGAAGTAGTTCTATACAATTTATTTTGTAGATTAGGGTGAATTTGTGTGTGTTGTAGCAGTGTTTTGCCATTGCGAACGAGCAAGCATGCTAGCGCTAGCATGCTAACGGTTAGCCCCCTAGGCCCCTCGTCTCGGCTAGTTACATAGAAAGCCGTGCAAAATTTTTAACGGCTCACCCGGAGACTGAAGGCAGGACACATTCAGAAACCGTATCTCACTCAAAACAGCATGGATGTTTGTTTGTTTTTTCAGAAAAAGTGAATTTTTCATAATATGGACACTAACACATCATGATAACACATCATAGGAAAGCTCTGTGGAGGCAAAAAACTCATCATTCCTGCACAGAGACATGCAAACTTCTGTTAAGAAACAACTGTAACGTTGTTATAGTGATAGAAACCAGGTTTACACATAACAAGAAACTCCCTGGAGGCCTGATCGCAAGTTTAGTGCTAAAAGACGTGCTTATAGGAAATTATACAAACACAAGTAAAATAGACATAAAATAATGGTTACAAAAATAAAAAGTAAGGAGATAAATAAATGAAAAAAAAATGACAGACTACTTTAAAAGTAGTGACATTAGTGACAGCCGGTGGTTCTTAGGTAAACAGTTCTGAGTAGATATTAGTTATTAAAATGCCTTTCTTGTTTGTTACAATTTTAAGAGACTCAACGGACATATCGATTTCAATTGAGAATAACTTGGGGTTGATTAAAACATTTAGCATTTGGTAACATGAAATTTCCCCAATAAAACAAAGAGATTTTAGTTAAAAGTTCTTATCTTTACATTCAAAGTACTACATATTACATTTTTCCCTTCAAGAGGGATTGCAGGTGTGTTTATTTTAGATCCTGCTGTACCCTGCAGCATCTTCTTGAATGGTGTCAAAAAGTTTAATCCACCCTGCAGTTGCTCAATCACTACTGATAATATTGTCACAATCGCTATTTGAATCAGTATTAACGGTAGTAGATATACAACACGCACACACACACACCCACACTGCTAAGCTGAGATATAAGAGGTCAAAGTCTATTTATAGACCATCAGTGCTGGAATGCCAGGTGTGGAAAAGGCATTCTGGCCCTGCGCGGGGTCATAAGGTCGTGGAGTAGGCTTAGAGGAAGAAAAGAAAGCACCCTCCCTCCCTTTCCTTCTCCTTTCATTCTTTCATTCTTTCACTCCACCCCGGACTCAGTCTGAAGTTCAATTTCATTGTCAACGTGAATGACTGAAAGAATGAATGGATGGATGGGTGGGGGAGGGGGGAGTGGATGGGGGGATGGGGGAGGGTCAGGGAGGGAGCAGAGCAACATGTGTCAAACGTGCATGCTCTGTGCATGTGTGGCCTGTTAATAGATTAGCATCTTTCACAGTGTTATTTCAATCTTACAATGTATTAACTGGACAATCTTTAAGCTTTTTGTGCTATGGTAGAGGCGCTTCAAGGTGCTATGCAGGTTTTACATGCAGTTTTAAAGCCCATCCAAAGCCAAGATTGAGAAATCGTACAACGTATGTTTCAGACAAACGTCAGTAAATTCAATTAATTTAACCATGTCATTAACTTTACAGTTGTCCCATGCATGCACATGATCTGACCCACTAAACCATTTGCACATTGTGATCTCCTGCTCCAATTATTCCAATTATCAGGCAACAGCAATGTGCTTATAAACAGTTTATAGTGTCTTATGGGTGCCACTTCAAGGACAGGGTTATCTATTGGTGATTCTGGCTGCTTTCATTGCTGTAGCATGGTCTAATTGGTTTAATAAGTCCATTAAACCAAGTATAGCCTGAAAGCCTGCTTTTTTACCCTGTGGCAGAATGATGAAAAGGAAAAACTCTCACTCATCAACTTATATGAGATGATGTTCTGTGTTATATCATCCTCCCTGACAGCGTTCTAACCCCATGACCTCATAGAGCAGCGGTGGCAGCAGACGGCTGTTAGCACTATACTGTGCTTGGATCCTCCAGTGTCATGAAGGGCATCTCTCTGATCTCTGACCCCAGACAGAGGCCTCTCGGCCTGGCCAATGGAAAATCCCTGGGGCCTGAGCTGGATAAAAGGAAGTCCAGGAAAGACATGGATTATCAGTGTGCATGTGTAAGGGTGTGTGTGTGTGTGTGTGTGTGTGTGTGTGTGTGTGTGTGTGTGTGTGTGTGTGCGTGCGTGCGTGCGTGATGACATGCCCTGGTCACTCATGCCTGTCTTGTGTAACCAAGTTTAGGACATACTCTCCAATACAGACACACACACACACACACACACACACACACACACACACACATACACACACACACACACACACACACACACACACACATGCACACACGCACTGGGGTTATGGAGGTTAATGGCTACACAGATGAGGGGGTTGGGTCACCTCTGTTGGAAATGTGTGTGTGTGTGTGTGTGTGTGTGTGTGTGTGTGTCAGAGAGATGGGACACTGCATAAACTCAAGTTGTGTGTGTGGGAAAGAGAGATGGAGACAAATGGAAAAGGGGACATTGTGTGAGGTTGTTATGTCTGGAACCAATGTTTTTATGTTTCTGTGACCCTCCTGCAAGTTGACACACACACACACACACACACACACACACACACACACACACACACACACACACACACACACACTGGCTTCCGCCCTCTCTTTTAATCTCTTCCATTCCTTTTTCCTCCTGTGGGTTCATATGTATGTGTAAAGGGTTAAAGGTCAACCTGTGGGTCTGAGGCTCGGGTTTAACATTATCACATGACTGAATACCTTTGTTGCTCGCCGCAGGGGGAGGACTAAACATGTGTGTGTGTGTGTGTGTGTGTGTGTACACGGTGAAGTGGAGGCGTATTTGGTATGTTGTGTCTAGTTCAGAGTCGCGGGTGACAGACAACACTACAGCCCCGCCCCCTCACCAAGGTCCAGGTTTTGATGTCTGCTGAATGCCGTGTGATCGTATAGAAACGTCTGGCTGCGTCACACACAATAGATGAGAACCCTCCCCCCCACACACCTTAAAACAGCTGCGGGGGGAGTGAAACTGGCATCACCAGTGTTAAAACAACAAGTGTTGTTTTAACCGTCCAGTGTATTTAGGTTGTTGCTGCTGTACAATGCTGTAGACTTGAGTCAGTTTGACTGCACAGCACCATAGACGCATTCACAGCATGTCGATCAGTGGATCAACATGCAACATGCATTCACAGTGGTGAAGGGTCACAAGTCAAAAGGGTTGGAGATCACTCCTATATAAAGTTAAAAGGGTCTGTATACAAGTGAAAGCAAGGCTCAAATGTCATACATCAACCACCTTAGACCAGCCAGGTCCTGTTTACTTCCTGCTGCCGCAGCTATGAACAGGTATAGGCAGTTCATGTGTTATCATTAGTAATATCTATCCCTCAAACTCCTTACACTGCTAAGAAATTTGTGACACTCTAAATTCAGTGACCACAATGGCCTGTTGACAAAAGTTAGTTGTAGGTCTTGGCTAGTGCTGTTTAAAAACTGTAGTGTACTCTTACTTTTCTTTTTTCCTTAAGCAGTGTGAGTATTTGTCTTTTCAGAGAGCTCTATTTTTGACATACAGGTGGAGGGTGAACCTGATGAGGTGGCGTTTTCTCTTTCTGGGTCACGGACGAGTAACATAAAGAAAGAGAAACAGAGAGAGACACACACACACACACACACACACACACACACACATAGTGCGTCTCACTATCTTTGTGGGGACCCGTCATTGACATAATGCATTCCCTAGCCCTTTACCCTAACCTTAACCATTACAACTAAATGCCTAACCTTAACCCTTACCCTCACCCTAACCAGAACCTCATTGTAACCCTAATCCTAAAACCAAGTCTTAACCCTCAAACAGACCTTTAACCTTGTGGGGTCCAGCATTTTGGCCCCACAAAGCTGTCCGGACCCCACAATTATACTGTATTCCTGGTTTTTGGACCCCATGAATATAGTTAAGCAAGAACACACACACACACACTTATCCTTGATGCTTTGGCAATATTTTTCTCCTGACATTCATGCCAATAAAGCAATTTGAGAGAGAGAGAGAGAGAGAGAGAGAGAGAGAGAGAGATACACTGTAAAAAAAAAAGAAGAAAAAAAAAGGTCACTCATGAAAATCATTTAGACATTTTGAGTCGGACATGCGTCTTAACATACAAAGCTTTGACACTGACAGCAAACACAACAAGCTGTTGTATTTTATGGTACTAAATAGGTCTTTTTCTATTTAATCAGCACATAGGCGCCAATGCCGTGGGTGCTCCAGAGCTCGAGCACCCACGGAAAATACTGAGCACCCACGTGTGGCAGACCGCCAGCAGGCTCCATTCATTTAAAATCAAACACTGCAGTTGGTGCTAAGTGGAGCGTCTGTCATAGTGTGATTGGTTATGTCAGTCCCCTGCTGATCGCGGTTACGTGTCAGTTAAACTTCTCATCTCCAATCCTATCTGTGTTTGTGAGAAGTGGCGCTGTCCTGAGTTGAAACATAGCCTACTTTATGGCTTTATTATCCAGTTAATAGGCGGGTTTGTTCATGTCGGCCGCTGTCCATTTCCTAAGGTTCTGAAATGCAAAACATTTGACTACTTCTTTTTTTTAAAGGGCGTGCGCCCGTGAGCACCCACGGAGGAAAACAATAAATCAGCGCCTATGAATCAGCATTTCATAGAGTCCTGCCTCCAAGTGGCTGATGGTACAGATAATACAGCTAGCTACTACTGTAAAGCTTGATTTATAGTTCTGCGTTGAATCTGTGCAGCGGCGGAAGAAATATTCAGTGATATATACCAATATCACACTGTAAAAAAATACTCTGTTACAAGTAAAAGTTAAAGTATTTTAAAAGGGGTTACAAAAACACATTGCTTAAGTTCTTCATGACGATTAAAAACAGAAAAGATTCAGAGAAAAATCAACAAATTGTTCCACAGTTAAAAAGTAAATGGGATATATCAAAATCTTAGAGCGCCTACTTACTCTTCTCGTGTTTTCTAAACTGTTAAGAAAACATCATCCAACCACCTCTCAGATTATCGGCCCAAAAAGTATAAAATTGACGATTTTGTGTAGTGCAAAAGTGATAGTGAGAGATAGAGAGAAGAGGTGTACGTATAAGATATGCTACCTGTCCCATTCCACAAACACTTGGCTGGGTGCCAATTGTCTCTTTGTGTTCCTAGAAACTGTCACAAGACACATATACTCACACACACGCACACACACACACACACACACACACACGCACACACGTACGCATGCACGCATACACACACACACACGCCCTGTGTCGCTGAGCACTGGTCATATGATTGACCTGTTCTACTGGCCCATCAACACCTTTGTACCAACACAAGATTGCACACGGAGGGTACACACACCCGCACGCATGTACACACCCACGTGCACACAGACTCACACACACACACACACACACACACACACACACACACACACACACACACAAACAAAAAAGCACAATTAGCAGTACACATAGGTTCAGTCAAGTGCATTTCTGCATTAATGTCATTCCAAGACTTTTAGATGATTGATTTAGATGATCTATTACGCTGCTGTAACTAGTTATGTTAGGATTATCAAACTATAGACAGATATGCACACATACACACACACACACACACACACACACACACACACACACACACACACACACACACACACACACACACACACAGAGAAAGATTGTGAAAATGTTCTCTACCTCATTTTCTTCTCTCTGTTTCTATGCTTTCATCTCTTTCATCCATCCACCCATTCAGCCTATTAAAACACAGTAACAAAGTAATTATAGATTGATGACAGCCGGAGCTGATTGTGTTTATTTTCATCTCTCTCGCTTTCTCCATGTGTGCGTGCGTGTAACTTTAAATGCGTCGAGGCCAGCTCCACTAAACTGGGCACCATTTCACTGTAATAACAGTAATCAGTTCGGCCCATTTTAAATAAGACCAAAGTGAGTGTATTGTTATGCTCGATTACCATTTGTGGTTAAGTCATGCACAAATAAACACATACGCGTGTATATGCTTAATTCCATCACTATATTTATGCTTTTTGCCTGCACAGCCACACATATTTGAGGGTTATGGCGGACCTAATCTGCTGGATTTTATTCACTAAAAGCAAAAGGACAATATAAAGCATCAATGTAATGATAAATAATTAAGCTGTGTACACTGTGAACCTACAGTGTTTCAACAAGAGACTAAAAACAACCACCAATAGAAACAAAACTTAATTATATTTTCGAAAGAAAAACCACATAGCCTACTGTATCCTCATGATAGTAAGACTAGTTTGACACTTGTTATGAAGCCAAATGTTAGGCTGATTTTGGGAATGTGTTGCCGCTGTTTTAACTCCAACAACTCCAACCTAACCACAATATAGGTCAATTTCCAAAGACTCCCAAAAGGACACAAACGACCGTTTTATGTACTGCCGCGCGGTGGCGGTTTAATCATGTGATCATTCTATTTAGCGTAATGGGGTTTTAAACACGTAGTAAACGTTGTGGCATAGAACTAGTTAAAGGTGCTCTAACGACGTTACTTCTGGTTGACGTTCAAAGTATTTTCAAACAAAATAAGACTAGCTCGCCCCTCCCTCCTCCTCATCCCGTCCCCTCCCCCTTCATTCTGTGCTTCCGCGCACTAACCCCCCACCCTCCACCCCCAACTCCTTCTTGTCGGTTATTGGCTGGAACGCTGGAACACTGTTTGTGTATCTTTCGTGGAGCAGATAGTGAGTAGATGTTTGCTGTATGTGACAAAAAATGCGTGACATCGCTTAGAGCACCTTTAAGTTTTGGCTTGTGGCTCGGAGGTAGAATGGTCGACTCAATGTTGGCGGATCGATCCAAAGGCTCCTCCGGCCACATGTCAAAGTGTCCCTGAGTGAGACACTGAACCCCATGTCGCTCCCCGGACGCTGTATGTATAGCTGTCCACTGCTCCTAATGCAGTAATAGAAATTTCACTACATTGTACTATGTGTATGTGACGAATAAGGGTTAGTAAAAAATCAGGGATTGGCTTAAAATGATAAAGGTAAAACTACTAAAATGAGGACGAAACGTGATATCAGGGATGCATTGCGTCACAGACTACGGTCTGTAAAACCTAACTCGGTTAATTTCAAAATAACAGCTGACTGGAGCAAGGAGTGTCAAAATCAATTTCACAAAGGGCCACACTGGAATAAGAGAATCACATGAAGGGCCAGACATGTTCTTTATTTATGCTTTCATTTAATCAAAAAAGTAAATCCTTTTGACTGTTTTACTGCATGTCTCATATAGCCTTCTGACTTAGTTTGTTCCACATAAAGCTGAAAAAAAGTCAGCAAATAAGTTCCTAAGCCATCATATATCATAGAGTTTAGCAAACCAAAAGCAGGCTACCACACAGCCGATTCACAACAACCGGTTTCACAGCCTCAATATGCAAACTCACCGGTTCTGTAGGAATTTCTGAGTCTCAAAGTCTGCTATGAGTGTCGCATAATGTGTCGAAAAACTGTTTCTGGTCTTTTTGGTTTGTGCGCACAACTTGGCCAAAATGTATTTTGAACCAAACTTATATATAGCGCTAAAGGGACGGCAATAGTCCCAACCAAGCGTGTTTACTTATAGCGCTAAAGGGACGGCAATAGTCCCAACCGAGCGCGTTTACTTATAGCGCTAAAGGGACGTCAATAGTCCTGACCAAGCGCGTTTACTTAAAGCACTAAAGGGACGGCAATAGTCCCAACCAAGCGCGTTTACTTATAGCGCTAAAGGGACGGCAATAGTCCTGACCAAGCGCATTTACTTAAAGCGCTAAAGGGACGGCAATAGTCCCGACCAAGCGCGTTTACTTATAGCGCTAAAGGGACAGCAATATTCCCAACCAAGCACGTTTACTTAAAACGCTAAAGGGACGGCAATAGTCCTGACCAAGCGCGTTTACTTATAGCGCTAAAGGGACGGCAATAGTCCCGACCAAGCGCGTTTACTTATGGCTCTAAAGGGACGGCAATAGTTCCGACCGAATGCGTTTACTTATAGCGCTAAAGGGACGGCAATAGTCCCGACCAAGCGCGTTTACTTATGGCTCTAAAGGGACGGCAATAGTTCCGACCGAATGCGTTTACTTATTGCGCTAAAGCGACGGCAGTAGTCCTGACCAAGCGCGTTTACTTAAAGTGCTAAAGGGACGACAATAGTCCCGACCAAGCGCGTTTACTTAAAGCGCTAAAGGACACTTTTAGCATCAATAAGAACGACAAAGGCACCTGACCAAGCGTCCAGATTTTACGAGATGGGTGTGAGAACGTGTTGATACGGGCCGGATTCAAATTTGTGAGGGGCCGGATTTGACCGGCGGCCCTTGAGTTTGACACCTGTGCCATAGACGCGTATATTAGTGGTGGGCGGCTCAATCCAAATATCGATACCGACATTGGGCTTGATATTGATCAATACCAGTGTAATGAGATCGATACTTTAGTTTTAGTTTCTCCCCAGTATGCACCGCTGCGGATTCATCAAAGAGGCGACCTGGCTGTCTGTGTCTGTGTAAGTGCCGCTCCTGTCACAGCGCGGAGTAGGCACACTTTGCTCCTCCTCCCCGCTCTTGTGATTTGATGTTGTACCGCCACATGACTCAGCGGCGCCGGGCAAACGGGCAAGCAAGCAGCCAGGCCCGGCGGCGGCCAGTAGACACACAAGCAGGACAGAGACGGAGCAGAAGAATAGCAGACAGGAAGAGGAGCGCTGTGTGGCTATATTTTCAGGACAAAAATTAAACAACGGCAAGCTGTATAATTTGTAAAAAGGCTGTAAGATACCGTGGTAACACAGCAAACTCATACAAGCATTTGAAAATTCTGTCCTGGGTTTCTACTTA
The DNA here is from genome assembly GCF_031162955.1 of Sander vitreus. Taxonomy (NCBI): domain Eukaryota; kingdom Metazoa; phylum Chordata; class Actinopteri; order Perciformes; family Percidae; genus Sander; species Sander vitreus. The sequence continues at coordinate 3,685,873 of NC_135871.1, read as the reverse complement.
TTAATAATTGAAATGTAAAATCACAAAAAAACTTAGGCTAAAGGTCATGAAAATTCATCCATCTTAATTATTAAAAACGTATCTGTATTGTATTGGTATTGGCGAAATTGGCCCTATATTTACTTGGTATCGGATCGATACAAAATATCGTATATAACTAGTTTTACTCAGGACTCCTGAGTGAAAGTCCTGTGTTTGTTTTAACAGAATTTGGTGCTTCCTTGTTTGCTCTCGTGATAATTACTAGAGCCACAAGAGCTCGCTGCCAAACAAGAAACCTAATTGTCAGTTGTTATGAACTGCTTGCATAATCGACCCATGTTTTTAACTTTAGTGCACCTGACTCCTGGAACAAATTACAACACTTCCTTAAAATCAACCCACTTGTGCCTTCTGGACAATTTAGAAATCTGGTTTTAAACCTGCAAACTTTTACTTGTAATTGCTTTAATTGTACTTACTTTTGCATCTGTGTCATCCTAATTTAGTCCTCAAATAATGTTTTGTTGTTTTGTTGTGGTCTTTGTAATTTGACTCGATGATCTTTCGAGTATAAATAAAGGTTGAACTTTTGTTTTTTTTGGGGGTGAGGACGTACTGTTTAATTCCCTGAAAGCTCAGGTACTTTCCCCATTTTCTAGTCAAGACATCCAATCTGGCAAACTGTTTATATGACATCTTTTCATCCCAGCCACTCTAGCCTTCTCACAAGCCCACTCCTGGATTGACGGCAGCCCTTCATTCTTCCATCCTCTTAAAACAATATGTCTGGCAATCATTAAACTACTCTGGACCCAGCTTCTTAAGCCCAGTTCAGACCAAAGATTCGCGACGAGACGAAACCATTTTAGAACGTCACGGTCTGACCCGTCCCGTCTCAGCTCGACTCAAACCGGCTGATGGTTCTGGTTGATGATCGCTGCGACTCAGCTGGTCGAGTCTCCAGAGGCTGGTTTTAGAACGTAAGAGATGTCACCTGTTTCCACAGCCAATAGAGAAGTCAGCTGGTCAAGTCAGCTAAAATAAAATGATCCATAATCCATTGTATTTCTGTTACAAACTGTTAACGGAGGCTCAACATGCGCCCGCGAGCACGTACGGTGGAGCGAGCTGGAGAGTGACTGAAGAGAGGGGGTGCCTAGGACAAAGCCGTGAGTCCGAGAAATCAAACATTGTTTTCGCCAATTCATCACTAGAAATGTGACTGTAGCAAGCATCTCACTATCACTAATGTTATCCACATTCATATTTATGAATGTGGATATTCATTCATATTCAAATGATATATTTTGCTACAAAAAGGAGGTCAGAAGGTAGGACGGAAGTACAAAGAGTCTTTAAAAGAGTAAAAGCATCTCACTATCACTAATGTTATCCACATTCATATTTATGAATGTGGATATTCATTCATATTCAAATGATATATTTTGCTACAAAAAGGAGGTCAGAAGGTAGGACGGAAGTACAAAGAGTCTTTAAAAGAGAATCTTTGGTCTGAACTTAGTCTATATCCACCACGTTCCACTTCGGGGATTGGTCCGTTTCCGTCGAAAATTCCGCCAGATGTCACTCTTTTCAGCCGCTTTCTTTGTGTTGTAATTTTAAACTCTGGTAAATCCAGACAGCTAGCTAGACTATCTGTCCAATCTGAGTTTTCTGTTGCACGACTAAAACAACCTTTGAACATAACATGTTCCACCAAAACAAGTTCCCAACCGAGGCTATTTTGCAGCGGCACCGTGGCTCTGTCCGGTGCTTAGCGCCGCCCAAGACGATTGTGATTGGTTTAAAGAAATGCCAATAGACCAGATCACATTTTTCTCCCATCCACCCAGTCCAATGCTGTGTGGACTAGCCAGACCCTCCTCTGCAGCGCTGTGGAGGAAGGTCTGGCAAAGCGAGACTAGGCTTTATGTGCCTTTCCATCCCGCTTACGCTTTGACTACACTGAACGCGTAACGTATGCAGACCGTTCGCGGAATGTATGTTTTAACTGGCTACGCCTGCTGTGCACATATGGCGTAGGATTCTATGAGTCACAGGTGAGACAGAGAGCTTTTGCTTTGGTATTGTTGTTGTTTCTTCAGTTTTTTGGAGCCGGCACAGCGCTGTGAAATTTTCACAGTCGTCAATCTACTGTCAGCTGTTATCAGAGGACGCAGGTGAGGGAAACAAGAAATAAAAACAGAAACTCTCAATACGCACTGCCAATACGCTCATTCAGTCATTAAGTCGTTTCCTGTATATCGGTAGTTTTAATTTAAAAGAAATATAGGGCACACATAGAAGACTGTCCTATTTCTACGGTTGTAGAGCGGAGACCGCTCAGCGTACGATACACGTGCAATGTAGCCAGCCCGTTAGGATTGACCCATCTCTCAGAACAAATAATCTTGGGCTGAATGGAGCCTGGGTGGCTTTTCATTTTAAAGTTGTAGGGCCCTGTCTTGCACCCGGCCTGGCGCAGCGCAGGGCAAAGCACGGCGCAAGTGTCTTTGCTAGTTTAAGACCGACGCAGTTGTCAATTTCCCGTCCAGCGCCCACGTCGTTTAAATAGCAAATGCACCTGCGCCCATCTTTGCGCCCATGGGCGTGCTGGTCTTACAGGGAGGTGTGTTCAGGTGCATTCTTGGCGTATTGCTATCTTGAGGCAGTGGGAAGTGATCGCACCATTGACCAACAAAAACCTGGTCTAAAGTCAATAGCGCAGCATTTCATAGTTATTTTAACAGAAAATTAGTAAAATGCACCTAGGCTTATGCACAGCGTGCACACAGGGAAGCACAGCAGCATACAAACATGCAAAAGATTACAAATAAAAAGATTACAAATATAAATATTACAGTGCAAATCCGCCATCATAATAGCAAAGCGCCTGGCTTTTAAAGGGAATGGGAGATGACACTCTGATTGGTTTATTGCATGTTACGCCCAAAACACACCTATGAATTAATAAAGACACTAAGTACAACCCTTTTGAACCATGCGCTTGGCGCACAGACCCTTTTTTCAAACTAGCAAAAGTGGATTTGGACACGCCCTAAACGCACCTGCGCCATGCACTTCACGCCGTGCGCTTAGATCTTTAAAATAGGGCCATGTGTCTCCAAGCTCAAACTGAGATCATCATCAGGGTTATTTTCTAGACAGAGAACAGAAGACATTACACAACTGTTTTCTCAGGCTGGGTATACGCCTCATGACTACAAAACTGACCTTTATGTGTAAAATCGGTGGAGTGCCCCTTCAGAAACCAACTCTCCATGTACATAACGTGTTATTATAATATGGTAATGCATTTTGATTCAAAGTACTGTTTGTTTTGCCTTTTGTTGCCAACACAGATTGTAGAAATCATCCCAATGCTGATGTAAAAACACATCTGAAGCCCAAACATGGCAATAATCACGTACTATTTGCCACTGTTAACATGTTGATTTATGTAAGAGGGACAATGGACATTCATTCCAGTCATTGGCTATCCCAGAATTAGCTCAATAGCTAAATTTCTTTAGCGTTCCGTGGGCAGGCAAATCTACAAAGGAAGTGATTTTCATTAGCAGTGTTTTAAATTTGAACCTGTTGATTGATACATCTCCTCAATCAGGTATTGAGTTTATTTTCACACTGATTGTTCTCAGCAAACATGACAATAGACCTTTTTCACGGCAGACATGTTGACATGTCATAGTAGGAAAAGCACAGATGTATTCAAAACCATTAATGATGGCTGCATTCCACTTAGGAGAGACCCTGGTATTGTTCATGCTGACTCACTGAAATAACTTACTGGGACACTTGATGGAATTGAGCCATCGCTAAGGTGATCAGCTGATTTCAGCTGTGCTTTTCCTACTATGACAAGTCAAAATGTCTGCTGTGAAAAAAGGTCCATGGAATGTAAAAGTAGGAACACATTTGTTTTCTTTCAAATCAAATCAAAAATGTGTTTTTCTGTGTTGGCAATCTGTATTACCGTACTGTATTACTGTATTATCTGTAATAGTAATACCTGATTCTTCTCCTGGACTCCTGATTCTTCCTTTTTTTACTTTTTTTACTGCTGTTGGTTTATATAAAGTAACATCAAACCGGAAGTCAAAGATAGAGTTTTTAAAGTCTCCTGGATGAATTTTGAGGCTTAGAAGGGTGAGATCCCAAGACCCCAAAAATGCAGAGACCTATGTGTGTGTGTGTGTGTGTGTGTGTGTGTGTGTGTGTGTGTGTGTCTTGTCTTGGGGGCTGGGGAGGTTTGAATGTCAGTTTCTCTAATAACTGGAATTGGTGAAAAGGTCAGCCCCAGTCGCCTGACCACTGTGTGTGTGTGTGTGTGTGTGTGTGTGTGTGTGTGTGTGTGTGTGTGTGTGTGTGTGTGTGTGTGTGTGTGTGTATTTGAGTGCATATGACAATGTGTGTTTGTATGTTTCATATTCTTATTTGCATTGGAGTGTAAAAATGTGCGTGTGTGTATCTGTGTTGGGGGGGCGTCGCCCAGGCCTGGGGCAGAAATTGATTCTCTGGCGAAGTAGAGGAAATGAGGAGGGCGGAATGGCAGAAGGTCGGGAGATGTGAGAAGAGCAATGCACTGTAAGTATATCTGAGGGTTGCTTCTTGCGTGTGCAATTTACAGCATAAGTTCTCCGAGAATCTCTTTCATATCCAAGAAAAATTGGCATTGTAACTGAGATTTCCCTAACCGAATTGATATGGAATCGAATCGGAAATGTAATCAAATTGGGACCTTGTGAATCGGAATCGATATCGCCGATACCCAGCCCTAATTTTGATGGTTATCAGATCACGTTAATCACCAACGAGAAGTCAAAGTTTACCCAATTCTTTTTATCGAGCTCCTGCATGGCTGTTGACCCACGTAAAACAAAAATCTGCTTGGTTTACAGTAAACGCCTAGCCTGACAAGCCAGACCTACATCAAGATGTTGGGTCTGGGAACTCACCATTGGCAGGGCTCAATCCGAGGGGCGGGATAAACGGTTGTCTTTCAAATTCCCTCTGCACGCAATAGGATAGCACTACAACCAACCAGAGCAACGCTAGTTGATAGATTCAACTTTTGCCGTATCCGGTCGGCAAAACTCCGAACACATCTTCCTTTTTTAAGAATTACTTCAGTGCCGTTCTTTGTTCTTTTCTCAAAGAAAAGCTGAACTCCAGGTCTTCCATAGTCGCGGCCAAAGCCGATTCGAAAGACCACCAGCAGCAGCAGCCATCTTCTTTGTTTTCAAGTAGCAGGGAATTCATGCGGAACCTTCATAACTCCACCGTCATTATGTTAAGCCCGCCCACCGACTCTACACACAATGTGATTGGCCTGACTAGAGTTTGGTTTTTCCAGCTCGCAAGCCAACGGAGAGTTGCTAGACTGACCCTGGCTGCAAATTACATTTGCTGCCGCTAGGGTGTGTCTAAATTTCTAGGCTAGTAAACGGCCTGATTCTTGTACTTCCTACAGCATGGCAGCCATGACGGTGGTCTGCTCTATAACGTGCAGGAGGCACAAAGGAGGGAAATTGCATTAATATTTGAAATAATGAAGCCGTGTGGTCATTAGGCTGGTCTCCTCTGCTTCCATAGCAATACATTAAGCCAAGACAAGCGCCATGTATTTTACATGGTCCTGTCAACGCAGAAGATGGATCCCACGGCATAATGATGTCCTCTTAAAAGCTACTGTAGGTAAAGAAAGAAAAAGGAAAGAAAGGAAGACAGAAAGAAAGAAGAGAAAGAAAAAGAAAATGGTGTGTGTGTGTGTGTGTGTGTGTGTGTGTGTGTGTCAGCGTGTGTTCAGACACCAGATTGTTGCCTGTCCCCCGGTCAAATGACTGACCTGATTTAACTTCTAAAGCCTCCAGTTAACCGTCTGAGGGAGCGTATGCTTGTTCTGTACTATCCTCAGCAAACCTACACACACACACACACACACACACACACACCGAGTGATGACCCTAACTCATCTTTCACCTCGGAGGAGATTTTGGCCCAAATCCCCCATGTGGCACTGTCTGAGCCTGTGGTGTGTGACATCAGGTCACTGGACAATATTACTGTACACTGTGTCAGATGGCCGCAGTGTGTGTGTGTGTGTGTGTGTGTGTGTGTGTGTGTGTGTGTGTGTGTGTGTGTGTGTGTGTATGATGGAGGGGGGGCACAGTGACGTCCAGGTGATAATCGGTTAATAGGTCTCAGGGTTCAATGCTTATTGGTTCCTTTGACTGAACAGGTTTCAGATAGAGACTCAAGTCAACACACACGCACACATACCTTGATGACATCACCAGGACGGTGAGAGACAACTTTTTCCAAGGAAGCATCATTTATTTTTTGCCACAGGACCCAACATGGCCTATGGATAATATTAGGGCTGGGTTAAAATAATCGACGCTCGATCTTTTCACCATGGATGTAGATGTATATAAAAGTAGCCTACTTTGAACAACGTTTTGTCAACATTAACCTGGTGCATTATGAAAAATATTTGAGGGTTGCTGCTTGTTTGTACAATTCACAGCAGAAGTTATAAATATCCAAGAAAAATCGCTATTGTAACTGAAATTTCCCTATCCATTGATTTTGAAACAAATCAGAAATGGAATGAAATTGATTTCGGGAAACGATTGGCGATACCCAGACCTAGATAATCTAGTCTTTATAGGGGAGACGTTTTCCCATCAGTATCTAGTTGTTGAAAGATATATTGTCCCCCACTTTAAAAGCATATATTGTATTTTTATTTCAATTATACTATCCCTCCCTCCTTCCTTCCTTCCTTCCTTCCTTCCTTCCTTCCTTCCTTCCTTCCTTCCTTCCTTCCGTTAGCATCGTAATGTACCCTTGCCCAGGTCTGACAAGGTTATGTCAGGCAACAGGCTCAGAGGAGCTATCGATTTCCCCTCCAACCTCTCCTCCCTCTTGCTTGTTTGTAACATGGGCAGGGGATCACAGAGACACACAATCACAAACTCTCTTTCTGTGGGAAAAATCAACATGATAAATATGAATGGAAATGGCAAATTCTGATACTTTTTCACCATTATAATAAAGAATAAATGCTTAACACTAGCCTGAGGTGGTAAAAAAAAAAAAAAGGCATTTGAATGATCAAAGCATGCAATAAATCATGATGGGAACTAATTAGTTACTTAATTTGTTGGTATCTGTTTACTACAACTTTGCAGAATTGTGCCTTTTTGAGAGTGAATATCGATTTAAAATCTGCTTTTCCAATCTTGCCTTCGAGGCAACATCAGGTATGACATACAACAGACTACAAAACAACATGAAGCTATCTTTTTTTCTTTCTTAATTGAGACAAATTAGAGAAGATGATCAAATATGGCACCATTTACTCAAAAGTGGAAAATGTTGTCAACAATAAAGTTATAAATTATGTTAGTAGCTTGAATGGCATATTGCCAAACAATGTATGTGTCTAGAAGTCCTAAGTCTTGAGAAATGGTCCTGCTTTTGTTCCCATTTAGTCATGACAGCCTATTTGACCATTCGTTATTGCATTATACAATGTATTTCGTCTTCACATTTAGATGTGAAATAGTCTATATATCGACAATGTTTCATTTCTGGGATTGTTCAGGTGCCGCCGGAAATTCTGCCGGATGTCCCTCATTTCGGCCGGTGTCCCTCACCTTCGGCAGTCTTTGTGTTGGCGTTCTAAACTCCGGTGGATTTGTGAGGACTATGGTTAACTGCTCCTCAGATCTCTGCAGGGTAAATCCAGACAGCTAGCTAGACTATCTGTCCAATCTGAGTTTTCTGTTGCACGACTAAAACAACTTTTGAACGTACACATGTTCCACCAAAACAAGTTCCTTCCCAAGGCTATTTTGCAGAGGCACCGTGGCTCCGTGGCTCCGCCCATGATGATTGTGATTGGTTTAAAGAAATGCCAATCAACCAGAGCACGTTTTTCTCCCATCCCGGAATGCTGTGTGGACTACCCAGACCTTCCTCCGCAGCAATGCGACATTAGATGTGAAGTAATGAATAAAACTTGAAAAATAATAATGTCCTCTAGAGCTAGTTTGTGAAACAATCTGCAACTGGACGATGGCCGCAAATGTGGACACATAGCTGATGCGCATGCTGTTCTGTTAGGATGTATAGTCCTTGCAGTAATACATTTTGGTCTGCACACGGACGGCCCAGAGTGGACATGGGCAGATAATGAAATGTACGTCACACAGATCTTGCAGACCCTAGTGGCCAGGGGTTCTGTTTATACTACCCAAACTGTGAATTAAGCTTACAGTAAGTCTGTTGAGTCCCAGCACAGTATCCTAGGAATTAAGGTCATGATTTACGTTAAGTGCCGATGCACAAAGTAGTGTGCCTTTTATGTTAAGAGATGAAAAGTAAAGGCTGTTACACACCAGTGGCTTGGCGAATAAACAAAACAAAAATGCAAAATAATCGGCTGCGAATATTTTGCATCAAAACTATTCATGCGACAGTTTTCAACAAAAAATTTGAATATTCATGCCAGCACATCTACCGTGTCAGTGGGACCGTTTGAGCTTGTTCTGGGAAAAAAATGACGTTCGCCACGTAATATTCGCGTTCTGTTTGAACGTACTCATGACGAAATTAACGGTTAGAAAAAATATATTGACCTGCGAATTCATCGCACAAAAAAACCCCGCCCCCGGTGTGTAAAGAGCTTAAGGGTGTGCAGGTTGCAGTAAGCAAAGTACTGCGTCAGACTTGTGTCCCATGGCACATCATTGCAGGGTATGCAATTGATGTTTTAACAATTTTTCCTTAACTTTGACCAGTTTTCTAATATTTACCCTTTAAGTATATGATAAGTATCATGATCTTCCACTAATCCTAACCATACCATGAGTCCTGCTTGTTATAAAGTCCAAAAGCTCACTGGGCTGTAGTCAACACCAACCCACAGGTTGATAATGAATATAGTCGGAAGTAGAACAGAAAGGGAGCTTTGCATGGCTTTGCATGGTTCTTCCTGCATGCATGCTCCAGATATTTCTATAGAATTAGTGGCTGAAGCATCTGAAGCTCATCTCTTTGCGCTACTGGAAGGAGTCAAGGTTCTGTTGGCGTTTTGTCCAGAGGTTCCCTTTTAATTCGCCTCTTCAAGCAGTTGTAATACCAGACACTCACTGCACTGGTATAGTCATCAAGGACCTTTGGATGTGGATCACAGTGCACTGTTTCTATGATCTATAGGCCAAGTCATAAGTCATTTAAAATGTTGGTGTACATAACAGGTAAGCAAGCAGATGGGAAGCAGTTGTAGAGCTATGTTTACTTAACTTAATTAATATAATTTTGTTTTTCATTGGCATCCTGTACTGAACAAAAGCCTTAGCTATAAAGAAAAAACAATATTGCCACAAAGTATTGTCTAACAGCAGCTACAAATCAAGGCCATGTGGTTTTAAAAAAAAAAACATATTGACTCAGTGTAGGAGCAATATATTTCTGTTTGGGTGATTGTACGCTCCCCTAAATTTCACCCTTCTACCTAAACTTGGCCTGTTTCCATAAGAAAGGGCTTTGCTAATGTGATTGCTGTGGTCATGGGCCTGCACTGATCTTCATTTTACGAGGGAAAATAAGGTCTGATTGTTGGAGGCGCGTCTTGTGTCGAGGTCCCACAGCTAGCTAGACAGACAGGCCGACTGGCCGACAGTGGTGAATGAGTGGCGGCATGCCAAAGCCAATAAGAGGCAGCGGTGGGAGCCAGGGGGAGGGGAGACCCTCATGTATTATTCATAATTATTCAAATAATCCCCAGACAGTGGAGTGCGATGGTCTGTGTGAGTACTCGTGTATGTGTGTGACAGTGATTTAACGTGAAAAAAAGGAGATGGATTATCAGTTGGGACCTGCCTCTCTGCTTTGGGATGTTAGGTGTCAGGACAACCTGGAATGATATGTGTTTATAGAGGAGATACATCCACAACAATGTACCATCCTCGGAGAAGCATGCATGGCACTGAATCTGCACTCCAAGAAATGTATTGTGTATTAACAGTAGGGGTTGAATGACATTTATTTCTGTCATTAGCCTAATAAAATCACAGGAGGAAGGATTGCTTTGCATTCTATACCTGTATTTTATCACCCTTTAATATCAACCCATGTATTTATTTTCTTAAGAGGCTTGCTTTGTGTAGCTTAGTCTTTCTAGCATTTTGCAACCTGTCCAATTTATCAGCAACCGCTTTGGCAGTGAGCTTAACTAACGTTACCCATTTTTCATTTAATGCTTCAACACACTATACTCACACTACTGGGTTTACAGGTTATTTAAGACCGTTGTATGAAAAAATGACAGAGCTTTAGAAACATTAAAAAGTTACATATAGTCACTTTAAAGGCATGCAATGTTGGTCAAATTTCCATATCACACAATATGCTAATGTGTTAGCATAGATAACTGAAATACCAGTAAACTACTGGGGTCATATGGATAATTTACTCTCATCACTTCTCAAAAGCTGATATGACCAACAGGCCAGTCTTAAAATATACATATACCATATAACTTCAATTGTTTCCTTGTTTTGCTGCCTGCTGCAGACAAATGAAGAGTAGAGGAGGATTAGACAGAAAGAGAGAACGTCTAGCAAGACCAGACCTCAACTCCATTGTTATGCTAAACTGGGGTCAGTTTTTTTTTTGGATAACCACAGTTCGTTCCTGATCTGAGATTTGGCCCCCTTGTTAACACAGGCTGTCAGTATCATAATGAAGTAGCACTGCTCTGGCCTCTGGTTTGCAATCAGCTAAATCAAGGACTCTTTACAGGAGGGACACCGGCGCGTTACAATGCAGGACTGCATTTAAGCCCCTTTCACACATTCACTGCAAACCTGAAATTATCTTGACATTTACCGGCGCAGCTGTATGTGAGAACGCAAATGTCCATGTCAGTTTGATCGGACATCGTCTTTACCCTGCCAGCTCCCTAGTAGATCGATTGATAGATAGAAAACACTTTTTTACCGCTTTTTTACAGTTTTACCCTTCAGTCACATTAGCTACAAGAGACAGCGACAAAGCGGTAGGCTACCATTCATTTTCAATGGGGGTGGCTGTTTGCCAGCGACAAGCGACGAGCTTGCCGCTGCCACGAGCAAGACGGGGCCAAAAAAGACAAGAAGTCTATTTTATGCAAATGCTGAGTGATGCGACAAAGCGACTGCCAATCGGAGTGAAGACGGAGTGAAGGCAGCGTGAAGGCAACGCTTCAGGACATCGCATTTCTGTATATATCTGATAGGTTTGGTATTTTATCTCATATATCTTGTTACCCCTATCGAGAAATAAATACTTTTAAATCCAAAAATATAGTTCTTGTGACTTGACAATACCTCTGAAGTGACTTGTAAGACCTCTTGCAGATACTAGGCAATAGCATGCTACTATCGATACAGAAGCGCCGAGGAACGCCCATCAAGCGAGTGTGTGTCGCTGTCTTTTGTAGCTAATGTGACTGTAGGGTTAGGCATAATGCTACAATCTGTTGCTTCACAAAACAAACATGTAACAGAAGAAAAAAAAACATTTTAAAATCAACAACCTGACAATCTGACATCTTAGTACAAACTCCGAATAATCTCAGATTGAGCACAAAGTGTGAGAATTCACAACGAGCAAGTGGGCGTGTTGATGAGGTTTCTATCCTGCAAAACCGGTAGAAAACCAACATTCGATGGTGAAGAAGTAGGGGGATTTATACTTCGAAGGCAACGGAAATGTCTAAGTAGAGAGACGCAAAAATTGTTAAACAAATCCAAGGAACTGAAGAGACTCCAAATTATGAACCACCCCTTGCCTAAACCAAACAGAGTATGAGAGACCCTACGCCGGACCCTACGCCGGACCCTACGCCGGACCCTACGCCGGACCCTACACCGTAGCCTGACGTGCACCTCTCGAAAAATGTAACTACACGTAGCGGCCGATTTCCCACCTTGGTCAGAAAGAACAGGGGAGACACTTTGTTTCTCTCACTATGACTCTAGAGTCGCTACTCACTCTGAAGCTAATCGCCGTCACTCTCTCACTCTCTCTACAACACACTAGAGCTGAAGATCTTTGCCTGAACCCGACGGGACCTGATGGGTCCGGGTTGTGCGGTAAATGAGCGGTCAGGTGATGCGTTTCGATTAGTGCGAAAAATGCATGCTGAGGAGGTGAAATGGAGGCTGGCCTCTGGAGCACTTATTTTATTTCTTTGTTCCAACTTCCAAGGGGCCTATAGCCTACATTAGTCATGAATAAATGATGTAAACATTTTTTATAAATGACTCATTCTTGACAAAAGGCAAAATAGCTGTGTGCATGCTCACATTTGAATAATGTTTGGCTGTAAACGGGTTTTTAAAAAGACTTTTAAAAAGACGTCAATCAAAATGTACTTGTCGGGCTCAGGCCGAATTCTGTTGGGCTTGGGCCTTGTCGGGCCTAACTTTTAAGGCCCGATTACAGCTCTACAACACACTCCCCACGCACACACACACACACACACATGCCGACCCTGCTAGAGATCGACGCACACAACAACGCAAAAGTATAACTTCAGGCCACTTGTGTAGGCTACGGCAAAAGCTCTGCGTGGAGCCTCCCCACAACCATAAATCAAGCTTTAGTAAGAACGTGTCTGAGACGGACAATCCCGTTGTGTGCCACATGTGGGAAAGGGAGACTTCGGACAATGCCAGGACCAAATTGACTGGACTTTGTCCGGAGTTCATATGTGAAAACGGATATAGATTCTATGATTTCAAGTTCATAATTCTGTAATGATTGTTGGTTGAAGCCACATTGGTGCTCCCTCCCCCTCTGTCTACGTTTATATAAAAAGCGAAGAATCTGTAATTGATTGAGAGGAAGAGTTGTTTATTGCATTACTACCGCTAACTCTGATGTATGACTTTTCAGCCTAATTACTAAGCCATCTGCGCCCTTTCATTACTGTTAGATTGTTCAGTACTCTATAATACCTTGGCAACCGAAGTTTCTCACCTGTCATGTCAATGACGCTGATTTGAAATGAGTTGACTTTGTTCACGAACACGCTAAACTTAGCAACAAGCACGTTCACATTCATCAGCACTTGAACCTATCAGTGTATGTCAACAATACCAACATCATGTACTTGTGTACCCGTACCCGTGATTGTCTGAATTCAGGCTGATTATAGAGCATGTTGACAGTGTGTCGTCCTTTAATTTACACATGGGACTGCAAGGCCATTTTTCATTTCCCAAGCAGGCCCTGAATCTGCTGTGCGTCCATGTTTGGATGTGTGTATGGAAGTGTAGGTACGGTCTACATGTGTCTGTTTGTGTGTGTCTTGTCTGAATACAAGTGACCTTTAATGAGTTAAGAGGATCCCACTACGGCTTTCCCAGACACACTGACCTTTCAGCCCAGACGGGGCAAAGAGGAGGTGTGTGTGTGTGTGTGTGTGTGTGTGAGTGTGTGAGAGAGAGAGGGAGAGAGAGAGAGAGAGAGAGAGAGAGAGAGAGAGAGAGAGGGCAAGATGGAGAAGTCAGAGAATGTGTCTGAATGTATTTACAATGAATTATTTCACAACATTTTCGAATATAAAAAGTTCACCCAAAACACATCCACGCTGTCACTTACTCTTAGCAGCATTTCGGTTCTTTGTGCTAATGCTGTGAGATTTTTTTTTTTCCATCACTCCGGTGTTATTAAAGTAAAAAAAAAAAAAGAATTGTGGTAAAAATGACATTTGAAAAACTCAACAACAACAACATATTTTTTTTATAACAATGGCTTGATTACTCAGATGTCACTGCTTATTTTGTAGGAGCTACTACCAACCAATCACAGTGAGAAACTCTGCAGGCAGCTAATCTTAAAAGTGGATCATTGTAGTGCACAAAGTTACAACAGAAGAAGCGGGGAGCCAACGAAAGAACATTTTTTAAAGGTGAAACTAAATACGATGATACATGTAGAAATTCTACAATCTGCTGGTGCAGTGACAGATCATGATCGATTACAGCACCTGGCAACAATATCCTCAACAGACCAAAATGCATTGCAGATCCAAGACGTATAGTATTATAAGTAGAAGGGATGCAACTCCCTAAAATTGTATTGCAAGATCTCTCACTTTTTTCTTACTATGTAATTTGTAACCAAAGCACAGGTGCTCAAGCAACTAAGTTTAAAAATATGATGGAAGGCTCCAGAACAGCAACTAAATGGACCTATAGTGTCAACCCTATAGGATGCATTAAATGTCATAACAATGTGGAATAATATGAGCATGAATCTGGGTCTGTATTTAAACCTATATTAATTAAGCATGAGATCAACACATCTAATTTACAGTCAGTCAGAGCAGTTATGTTTTCATATTTGCCTTTGAATATTAGATTGTTAAAGAGCTGAACAATCAAATATTGTAATAATAGTCCTGTTTCTCATAAATGAGTAATCTATTACTTTTTGTGCATACCACTGAAGTCACCATGTCATGTTGCATCAAAAGTAGTATTACTTTGGAGCCACAACAATAGACAATGCATCACCGTCCAAGTGTCTGTGTATTCAGTCTGCAAGTCTGCATGCTTTTGGCAGGGCCCTCTTCCCTTAAAATGAGCTGGGGGAGGGCCAGCTTCCGCACCCTATCCCTCCCTCCCTCCCTCCATCCCTCCCTCCCTCCCTCCATCCCTCCCCTTCTCTTTCTTTCTCTATGTGAAACGCCTCGAGCATCCACGGTGCTGAACTGTCTCTAATCGATTTGTCTGTGAAGGCGAAGCGTCACTCTCAGAGTACCACAATGCAATTCTCTTTCGCTTAGTGACATTGCGCCCCCCAACCCGAACACCTAAGGGAGCCTGAGTGACGCTGAAAGACTCCTCTGCTGGGATAAAGAATGGGAGGACACTTTAATCCACCATTGCCAACAACACGACAACAATAACAACGTCACACTATCACTGATACTAGCATTGTCACGGTTGTGGTTTTCAGTTGTAGTTTTTCCTGTTTTATTGTGTTCATTAGGCTCGTTAGAGATGAACGCCACCTGGCCTGTAAGGTGGATGAGAGCAGGCGGCGGAAGCAGCAGGGAGCGGAGACAAAAAGCCGCGGTCAAGTCGGACAGTTTCCAGCCGTTTCCAGCAGCCTTCAGTCTGAACAGGAAGTCACAGAAACACTCACATCCTGTTATGTCAGATTCCGATTCATTAAAATGTTATCAGACCCATATATCAGCTTGTACACAGTCTCCAGTTGTGTATACTATTACAGAGTAGCTGTCAAAATGCTCTACATGTGATCTGTTGCTGAAGTTAATGAACAACAGATTGTAGATGATCCGAAATCTGAACAGATTTAGGGTCTTATTTAAACGATCTAAGCACACGGCATGAAAGGCCTGGTGCAGGTGCGTTTAGGGTGTTTACAAATCCACTTTTGCTAGATTAACGGCAGAAAAAAAGGGTGTGTGCGCCAGGCGCATGGTTGAAAAGGGTTGTATTTAGTGTCTTAATTAATCATAGGTTTGTGTTTTGGGTGTAACATGCAATAAACCAATCAGAGTGTCATCTCCCATTCCCTAACGCGCACTTGTTGCAAATGATGGCGGATTTGCTAAGATATTTTCAGTAGAAGAAACTGATCTGTTCGATACTGACTTTAGACCAGGTTTTTGTTGGTCAGTGGCGCGATCACTTTCAGCTGCCTCAAGATAGCAATACGCCAAGAATTCACCTGAACACACCTCCCTGTAAGACCAGCACGCCCATGGGCGCACCGATGGGCGCAGGTGCATTTGCTATTTAAACGACAACTGCATCGATCTTAAACTAGCAAAGACCGTCGGGCTTTGCGCTGCGCCAGGTGCAAAATAGTGGCCCTTAGTCTCTCTGACTTCTAAACGTCACCATCAGCTACACAACACGTGTTCTGTACAGAACAAGCCTTTAAATCAGATCACATAGCAATTAAAATCCCTTCGATTCAAAAACAATACAAAGTTTATATAAAATGTCATCATGTTGAGTCGATTCTGAACCAATCAGCTGTTTGATCAGCTGAGAGCAAGGCGTTTCCCATCGGTCGGTGGAAAGAAACTGCGCTGCCTGCGTCTCAAACCTGCGACCGCCTCTATCTCGTGAGGTTATCGTTGCCCACGTGTGCATGACGTCAGAGCAAGTCAGGATCAAGTCGGTCACAAATCTAACCGCTATGCATTGGGCGGCGATTGCTGGTGATCGATTCAGCAAAGGCCTGGTTCATCTCGAACGAGCCTACTCATTCTTGTTTGTGTTTTCCCTGTTTGTTTCATGGTTGTGTGTTACCCATGTTCTCTGTTGTGTTTTCCTTGTTCCTTCCGTGTGTATGTTTCATGCTTCAGTTTCAGTTTTTACTTCCTACCTTTGTATTTTAATAAACCTTATAAACCTGCTCACTGCCTCCTCTCTTCCACACTCTGCACTTTTGGGTCCAAGGCTGCTATTACCTAGACGTGACAAGTATTGTTACAAATACCAGACAGTGACTACGTTTACATGCCCTTATTCTGAAAAAAGACAATATTCCGAGTCAGCTGTTTACATGGCTATTGAAAGTGAATATTCCACTAATATTCCCGTTTACATGCTGCCATGCAAAATACAGCCGTAAACTGTCACAAACTGTCACAAACTGCGGTTAAAAACCCTGATTGAGACGCATATTTCAAATACACTGTATACATGTCCAAAGAATGCCTCTAAAACCAGAATAATACCTATGTGCCACATGTCATAATCGGAAATGTTAAATTTGGAAAAAAGGTCTTATTCGGAATATCCAAACGCAATATGCTGTTTACATGACCTGAATCAAATTCAGAGTGGAATATTAATGTGCATGTAAACAAACTCACTGTTGTTTTCACTATTGTTACTTCTATAACTACTACTGCAACACTGTTGCTACTAATAATACTAGTGTCAGTACAACCATTGCTACTTTAAAGACACAGTGAAATTGCTGTTAAAGGGTAACTACCGTTTTTTTCAACCTGGACCCTATTTGTGTGTGTAAGTGACTGATGGGAACAACAATCTTTAAAATGTATCTAGTATTCAGTGTGAACGCTGTAACCGGCAGCCTCAGAGCGGGCTGCAATGTAACCGTATGGGTCAAATGTTCAGTGTCAGTTTGGCTGTTTTTGCCACTGACAGGCTCAGATTAATATTCTAAGTGTCTGACAACATTATGGAAAGGATCCCTTTAGAGACAGACCGAAACCTCTTTGAGAGCTTTCTAACCAGAAACAGCTCTGAGGTCGCTAGCGCTAAACCCACCAGACTCCATTTAAAAAAGCAATACTTTTAGCGTGTATAGAGCCAACATATTTTCACATGTTAATCGGTAAACTATGTGTTCATTTCAACCAAAACTAGAGTTGTGATGGTTGGAAACGTGGAAAGACGAACTAAAACATCTTTTTATAGTTTTATTTTGTTTCTGTCGACTTTGATTGGAGTGTGTTTTACGATGCTAAAATTACTGTTTATTTACATGGAGTCTGGTGGCTTTAGTGAACGCAATTTCGCGGATGTTTTTATGTTTAAAAAAAGGATCTTACTCTTTAACAGAAAGGTGGACCTCCTTAGAAATCCTTTCCATAATGTTGTCAATTAGAATATTAATCTGAGCCTGTCAGTGGCAATACGAGCACTTTTGTGAACCTACATACAAGCTGGACAATTGCTCTATTAACTTACATTGTAGCTCGTTTTGCCGCTGCCGACTGCAGTGATCTCGCTTAATACTGGACCAATGTCAAAGATTGTTGTCACTTAGACACAAAAACATAGGAAAATAGGTAGAAAAACAGGTAGAAACAGGTAGAAAAAAAAACGGGAGTTACCCTTTAAGGTGTGTTCAGACCAAACACGACGCAAATTTTCGCTTTGTATTACTCACGAGTATATGGCCGCTGGAGTGTTTTTCTTTTGGAGTATTTTGCAACTCACAACTATTCTCCTCATGTTATTTCAGTCACCAAGTCAATGCTAGCTTAGTTCATAGTAAAGTACAAGCGATAGCTAGAATCGCGTAATAAATACATGTTTCCAGACCCTACCATGTCCTACCATGTCCTATGCTTTCACTCACTTTTCCTCAAGCCCTCTCCTTTTTTGTTCTGTCTCTGTACAGTGCTGAGTCGTGGTGCGCCGCTGAATAACTAAGTAGCTTAAAAACCTAGGTCTTCCAATTTCGGAGAAGTGGTAAGGTAATAGGTCAACCCAGTCTCACGCCAGTTCGTGAAATAGTCACGTTATTTTGATTTATTGATTTGTGTACAGGTCACGATTTTCTCGTTTATTTCGTGTACAGGTCACGATTTTCGAACGTTACCATTTCACGAACTGCCATGACACTGGGCTGCTCTGGGGGACGCAACAACGGGGAAATTAAACGCCACACGCCGGCGACAACAACGGGACGGACCGCCACACGGGGAGGCGATCCCCGGGCGCAGGGACATGATCCGCGGTCTCTGTGGCACGCAATAACAGGGACATGAAACGCCACAACAACAGGACGGTTGTGGTTAGGAAGAGAATAACGCGGAAAGGAACTGCAACACGCCGGACGCGATCCCCGGTCTCCGGGGTGAAATTCCTGTATTGTTTGACCCATCCACCACCCCGACCAACCTCCCTGTGCGGAGGGTTACATACATTTTTTTTTTTTAAATGCACTTGGCTTATAAAAGGAGATAGCTCAAAGATTCATGCAGAGCTTCATTCACAAATAAAATATAGATTAAAACAAAAACTTATGGAGCTTTTTGAAAAGGGGTTGGCAATAAAAGGACCCAAAGCCGAAGAACGGAAAACAATAATAATAATAGTTTATTTTTTTATTTTAGCCAACACATTTATTTACATTTCAAGCTAATATGTCTTTTGTCTTTGGTACATGTGTGTGTGTGTGTGTGTGTGTGTGTGGGTGTCAGGGTCAATGAGTAATTACAATGCTCCTGTAGCAGCTCTGTAACAACAAGTGTTACCTCAACACACTGACACTAATCTATGTTGGTACCATGCTGAGTTACACAAAGCCAACACTGACCTGCTGTGTACAGCCTGACCTAGCATCTGTATGCTTCTGTTTATGGCCACCCGCTGTGTTTTCGTGTGTGTGTGTGTGTGTGTGTGTGTGTGTGTGTGTGTGTGTGTGTGTGTGTGTGTGTGTGTGTGTGTGTGTGTGTGCAGTATCTCCTTTTTCACAGGTCACAAACAAATGGAAGAGGCACACACACACACACACGCACACACACACACACACACACACACACACACACACACACACACACACACACAGACAATGGAGTATATTATTGAAGCATGGACTTATGTACATTCAAAAATGTCTTGAACAGGTGCAAATGGGAACAAAAACAGTGTAAATGTCTCTTCATTTGACACACACACACACACACACACACGCACACTCATACCCACAGCATTTACTCCATTTTAGTATGGAGCAGTTTAGCAGGGCTCAAATGGATACGTGGGTAAGGGTTGGAGCAACTGATCAAAGCCCAACTACAGCTTTGTGTGGCGCTCATTGCAAAATGAGGAACACTGAGAGTGAAAGTTCTGTAGGTAGTGGACATGGAGGAAATGCACAGGTCACATGCATCCTTTTGCAACTGTGAATACGTTAACATGCACACCAATATTCCACTATTATTCCCTCATATGACAATATTCCGAATTTGATACAGGTCATGTACACAGCATTTTCCGGTTGGATATTCCGAATAAGGCCTTTTTCCCAATATAGCATTTTCCAACGAAGACATGTGGGATATGCCGGTATTATTCAGGTTTTAGAGGCCTTCTTTGGACATGTATACAGCGAATTCTGAATATGTGCGTCAATCAGGATTTTTCCCACAGTTTGCACCCAGTTTACAGCCTCTTGCCTGTTTGATGCTTACGGTCAGCTCTCTGCGTTGCAATGGTTGCTGTACAAAAACCAACCAGCCAACAGTTTGCAAGGCTGCAGACCCGATAAGAAGGAGAAACACATTTCTACTTTTAAACATTATCAAAGACTTGGATATTAACAGGTTTTTCAATGAATGAAAAAGGTCCGCCATTGCTGGTAAACTTAGAAAATAATCGTATTTTGCATGACTACATGTAAACAATATTAGTGGAATATTCACTTTCATTAACAATGTAAACAGCTTAGTCGGAATATCGTCTTTTTCAGAATGAGGGCAAAAACCTGAAAACGTAGTCAAATTCCAGTTAGCAAACTTCAAAAACACTACAAAATAATACAGGAAGTAAACCAAGCCAAACTCCAGCTGTGCTTTCTAGAAGCAGCCGAAGGATAGCAAGAGAGTGTTCCTGAAAGACACCGATATGGAAACTGGAGAAAATGTGAAAGATACAGTATAAGTGACAGGGAGAGACCGTTCAAAAAGCTTGGACACAGAGTTAGAGAAAAAGGGAGATGAGGTGATAGAAAGAAAGGAGAAAAAAAGAAGGCGGGAGGAGAATGGGGGTAGAGTGCGCAGGAGAGACAGTGAGCCTTTAATTGCTTGGAGGGAGCATGACAATTGAGAGGAGAGTAGAAGGGAGGAAAATCTCCAGCAGTATTGATCAGTCCGACTCTCCCATTTCAGTCGCCTCCAACCCCCTCCTGCGTCTCCCCCTTCGCCCAATTTGCACCCGTAATTTAGATTGGAGTGTGTTTGTGTGCGCGTGTGCATATGTGTGTACGTTGAGGTCATTTTGCACACGGTTTGTCCTTCACTGTGTGCATACATCTCTTTTGTATTCATTTACTTGTTAATGTGCCTGTCTATCACGTGTCAATGCAGAGGAAGCTGAGGTATTGCCAGAAATAGTGCAGTAAACAGAGTGGACACTAACTGTGTGTGTGTGTGTGTGGGAGAGTTTATGGGATTTTTTTCGTTAGCATATGGTCGGGTGGAAAACCTTGTATGTCCAAAACCGTTGTTTTTCAGGATTTTTTTTGTGGCTTTTATTGCCTTTATTTATATGACAGATTAAGTCAGGAAAGTGGGAGAGAAAGGGGGATGGCATGCAGCAAAGGGCCGCTGGTTGAAATTAAACATAAGGCCGCTGCGACAAGGACTGATCCTCTGTACTTGGGGCGAACGCGCAACCAAGTGAGCTATCCCGGTGCCCCGAAAAACGCCTAATTTTAAAACATTTGATTGAGCTATTTACTTCAGACGAAGTCAGAGTCATTTGCCTTGTCCCTGTTTAAATATTTGTCAAACCCACAGACAGAGATAAAAAGGGTGACCAATAGCATTTGGAAATAACGAAATATGGAGATACAAGGTTTCTGCCCGACAGTGACGATATTAGGAGGGATATTTCTCTGTGTGATGAACTACCTTAACTACCTTACGTTTGTTGTGTTTGTCTTTGATGTTTTTTGGGTTGCTGGAGCATATGCACATAATTGTGTATCTGTTCATGTGTGTGTGTGTGTGTGTGTGTGTGTGTGTGTGTGTGTGTGTGTGTGTGTGTGTGTGTGTGTGTGTGGGTGTGCGTGCATTGCAGGTGACGGGCATGATGATGGTGGCGGTGGTGTTGGGAGGTAACCTCGCTGATCGATCTCCTCTCTCCCTTTAGACTGACCCTGTGCCTCCTCCTGGGCCTAATGAGACACACACACACACACACACACACACACACACACACACGCACGCATGAATTCAAATATCACAAACGGCATTTATGTGTGCATGCCCAAACAGAAATGATCTATCTTCAAATTCTGAGAAATGATTATATAGAAGTCTGTACTCATGTACACACATTCACTGTCTCAGCAGGGGGGGTCACCGTCAAGGCTATGACCTTCCACCCCTGTCTCAGTCCCAGACTGAATCAATTCCTAATCAGACAGACCCCCAAGACACCCCTCCTTTCTCCAAACACATTGACCAGAGCCCTGCTGGTTCTGCAAACAATAGGAGGGACCACCAGGACCTTAAAAGACTCTGTGTGTGTGTGTGTGTGTGTGTGTGTGTGTGTGTGTGTGTGTGTGTGTGTGTGTGTGTGTGTGACAGTCAAAAAAAAGTGAAAGGCAGCATGTCGGTGAAACACGTGAACTCACTAGATGAGTAGAGGTTACTGTTATTGTGGTATAATGTGTGGCGCATATTTTGCAATACGCCAAATTCTCGTCTTTTCCAACACATCCTCACTCACAACGCGTCAGAAAGCGACGCTTGGTCAGGTGCCTTTGGCATTTGCTATTGTTGCAAAAAGTCTCCTTTGGCGTCATATTTAGGGGTCGTCACAGTTGGCATCGGGACTTGCGTCTAGCCCTGTGGCGTCATATTTTGACGCTCTGGGTCGGGACATATGTTTAACTGACATGCGGCACAAGAACAAGACAGTTAGGTTTAGGAAAAGATCATGGGTGGGGTTAGAAAATGTACATTTCAGTGACACACGGGACAAGAACAGGATACGAACCCCCAGTCTCCTGGGTGAAAGTCCTGTGTTGTTTGGCCCATTCCATACAGACGAGGGTGCTTTTCGCGTCGGTATCTGCTGCTGAGAGCCACTGACCATCAAGCGTCAGTATTTTACGAGCTGGGAGTGAGAACGGGTTGTCTATTCATGTCTTTGCATTGCCGTTGTACGTAACATGGGTGTTGTAAACACGTCATAAGACACATTGAATGAGATTTTGTTATTAACGTGTTCACAAAGGGAGATGATAGTGATCGGTGATGACAACATATCTCTGATTGAAATAATTTCTAATTAATTAATGCATTGTGAAACTAAACAATTTGTCATTTAACTGGGGCTTCTCTGGAAAGCCCCTTAAAGGACAAATCCGGCGCAAAAAGAACGTAGGTGTTAATGGCACATGTGTACCGAGTCGACCGTTTCATGCTAACCGAATGTGACCAGTTTCACGTATACAGGCGGGAGCCATCTTGGGAAAACAGTCACAACCAGTCGAACGACGAACGCCGTGCTTGAGCTATGTTACTGGTTGCACGGCGTTCGTCGTTCGACTGGTAGTGACTGTTTTCCCAAGATGGCGTGAACGGTACTGTCTTTATAATCTATCTTTTTAATAAACTGTCTGTACACTTACAAAGTTCTCAATGCTTCAGTTTACATGTAGGGACCCTCATTATGCTACCGTGGAAGTGTGGCGATATTTTGAGCCTACTGTCTGTCAGTAACTAATCATTCGTTACTCTTTGAAAAACAGTAACTACCCTTCTGAAAAACCGTAACTAATCATTCGTTACTTTTTCAAAAACAGTAACTAATCATTAACTACCTATTGTTTTGTGTACCTTATTGTAAAGTGTTACCCACAAGTGTTAGTTTTGATAACAGTTTGGAGGGAAACTGGCACGCTATATAAAATATAGCTCAAATGGTATCCTTCCTTATTCGCATTATGACTTCAGAGTATGTTTTTTCCAAGATTGTTTAGTCATAGTTACATCTGTGAATTGGTTTATATTAGGCAAATTTTAACACTAGCCACTGTAATGCTAATTATGTTTGCCGCAAGTCCAACAAGAGAAGCCGCTTTCCAAATGAACAAGTAAAAACAAACAAAACATTGGAAGATGTTCTATAGCAAGGCTGTCTACAGCAAGGCTGTCTGACTGAAAACATATATTTAATCAGTCCCTCCATAAAAACGCGATTATGCGATCGCATAATTCAATGCATAATCAGCCAAAGTCCGCATATTTATGCGGGGGTGCCGCATTTTTTCAAATACGCCGCACTTTCGCCGCATGAATTGCCGATTTCTGCGCAAAATATGCGGGCTTGCATGATTTCATAATACCTGCATTTTCTTAGCAAAAAAGTCACATGAAAAATGTTGCGTTTACTTCACACAAGAGCAGCCATTTCCCCCTATTGCCATGGCAACGTTATGAAGTGACGTAATTACGCGCCGTGAACGTCATCGAAAAGCTGCAAACCCCGCGATGAAGCCACGATGAAACCGCAGTTTTTGCAAGTTCCCGCAATTTTTTTAAGAAAACGTGCCGCATAATCAAGGATTTTTGCCCGCAACAATCACAAAAAAACTCTGCATTTTTCTGGAAGGACTGTTTAATAAACTCACCATACTGTAAGTGTCGACAGTCTGCCTGAGTCTACGTTTTTTCATTAGATTTCTGACTCGACAAATGATTTCAGTGTGGTGTGGCTGGATATTACATAACCGTGTAGAACACTCTCACGCTGCCTCAAGAAGCTGCTCAACTACCTCAAATCTGTCTTGTTAGAGAGTCTCCCGAGACTTTTAGTGCTCCGTGATGATCCAAATGCTTTATCAGAGGTTTCCACAGGGAAATCCGGAATCCTTTTGCTTAATTTTTTTATATTTTAAAAGGAGACGGCAATGTCGGTCTGCCAGTCTACCACCTTGGTCCAGATTGAAATATGTCAACAACTGTTGAATGGATTGCCATGAAATTTAGTATCAGCATTCATACTCTTCAATGAATATGAACTCCTCCCATCTGGCAGACGTTATAGAGCCAGTAGATGCAAGAGCAACCACCTTAAGCTTTCATTTGTCCCCACACCTATGTAACCTGCAAATGTTTACTCACTATGTGCAATTTCTTATATCCGCAATTTGCATTTTTTATTTGTGCAGTTCTCTTACTATGCATGATTTCTTTTATAACGGTGCCTGTGCAATATCCTCTCAACTAGTGGATGGTCTCTGTTTATTTTTCTTGTCCTAAAGTATATTGTCGTCTTGTTATATATTGTCTTGTCTGTTGCTAACTAATGCATGTGTTTGCATGCAGCTGTTGTCAGCGCTTCTTGCCCAAGACAAATTTCCTACGGGACAATAAAGTTGATCTTATCTTAACTTATCTTATAGTCCCAAGAGAATGAGCCCTACTGACTTTGGTTAACTCCTGACAACCGCCATTGTACCATTATGAGGTTATTTGTTGTTCTTGTCAACAAAATGAAAAATTACAATGAAATTGGCTACGGATATTGGAGGCCCCTATAAGATATATTATACTCATGATTCCGTGACCTTTACTCTAGTGCCACCGACAGATCAAAGATTCCACTTATTCCGTTAAATATCTCAACATCCAGTTGATGAATTGGCACAAAATATGGTATAGATATTTATGGTCCCCAGAAGATGGATTGTACTTTGTGTTTTGTGGTAATTTGCAAATGTAAGCATGCTAACATGCTAAACTAAGCTGGTGAACATGGGAAACATTATACCTGTAATACCTGTGTTGAAACTGCCTGCGAGCTTCTCCTGTACTATACGGTAATTGCTCTACTGTGTGACAGTAAGTCACTTGGTTATGACACAATCGTTAGCCTATTTTTACAAAAACGTCTGCTACGGAGCCATAACGTGAGATACAAGGTAATGGAGCATTTTATACATTGTCGTGTTACTTTAGAAATAAACAATGGACAAATAGAGTCTTTAAACGCTTCAGATATAAAGTTATTCGCTGTCAAAGTGACATCAAAATGAATGGCAGTCAATGGAATGCTAACGGCGGGTGAGTGCTTGTTAGCATCAAAATGGCGCCATAGGATCCACGGGTTGTTGACAGACACTTACCCCCTTGGTAAAAGCACAGCCCGCCCAGTGGCTTGTTTGAATTTGGTTGACCAATAACAACAGACTGGGCTTTTCAGGAAGGCGGGCCAAGAGCTCAGGCAGAGTGTTTCAGGTGGAGGCACTGCAGTAATGCCATAACGCCATTATCCCCATATTTAAACAACCTCGCCCCTCTCTTTGCTTTTGCCCCTCCTACGACTGTGGCCGTTTAGTCAAGAAGACTACAGTTTTGCTTGCTTAGGAAGCCTATGCTTTCATTTGTATTCATATTTTCAGTGCTTACTTGTGTTAAATGTGTTGTTTTTTGTTTAGGACACTTGTAATTGTAATTGTTCATTATCTACATTATTCATCTCTTCCTTTGGTGAGACTCCTTCTATAAGGCCTAGGGGTTTTCTAAATCTCACCTGCACAATCTTTATTTTTTTATTATTTTATTTTGTTGTCTTGATTTATGTGCAAAATTCAAATGTGTAGTTTCATTATATCATGCATCTGCATTCAGTCCTCTCACACATCAAGGCAAAATGTATAAACACCACTAACAAACTCATTTCCACTAGTTTTACACTTATTTTTGGAATTCATGGTCAATAAACCTCATTTATAGGAAATGACCTAATTCTTGATTTTAAAAAAAGCAGCAATTATGAATTATTTAGACTAATATTATAATATATAAAGGAAGGATAATCACAGTCTTGTATATATAAGACACCATCTTCAATCAATCAATCAATTAATCAGACTTTATTTATATAACACTTTTCATACTTTGAAATGTAGCACAAAGTTGTTCATACAATACCCCCCCCCCCCACACACACACACACACACACACACACACACACTGATATACACACATAACACAATATCCCTCCTCCCCAGCCCCATTCACCCACCTACCGACCCACCCCTAAATCAACCTCATCACCAGAGGCAAGACACTTAAAAACCAAAAGATACTTGAATATATATATATATATATATATATATATATATATATATATATATATATATATATATATATATAAATGTGTGTGTATGTAAATGTGTGTCTTGTATATCTTGGCATTTGTTTTACCATTATGTCCTTTGTATGAAAAGCACATTGTGTTGCTTTTTACTACGTATGAAATGTGCTATATAAGTGAAGTTGACTTAAATTATAATATTTATTAATCAAATGTATTGTTAATGCAGCAATGGCAGCATCAGGTCTATCTTTCCATGCTTTATTTTATATCTTTTTATAACAGAAAAAAGCCCATTCCATATTAAGCACCTTTCAGCAGCCTCTTTAAAACACTTTGGCCCTGTTAAACCATGCAGTACCTGACCGCCCTGCTCAAACTGTTTATTTGACTTGCTGCTGAGAGCACTGCTCTGTGTGTGTGTGTGTGTGTGTGTGAGAGAGAGTGTCTGTGGAGGCACAATGTGTGTGGATGTGTGCAGGAACACCGACTTGTATTTGTGTGCGTGTGGCTTTGAGAGGTTTATACAGTACATGTGCATTCAAGCTTGTGAAGTCATCTGTGTGTGTGTGTGTGTGTGTGTGTGTGTGTGTGTATTGTGTTTGTGTGTTCACAGTGGCGTTAGGCCCTGCTTCCTTCCTTCCTGTTCAATGGGACCTGGTCCCTTTACCCACCAACGCTTCTCTCCTCTGGGATGGCAGTTTCAGTGTGTGTGCGTGTGTGTGTCTGTGTGTGTGTGTGTGTGTGTGCGTGCGTGCGTGTGTGCGTGCGTGCGTGTGTGCGTGCGTGTGTCTGTGCGTGTGTGTGTGCGTGTGTGTGTGTGCATGCATGCCTGCGTGTGTGTGTTTGATACTTGGCTGAGCAGGGAGGTCCTAAAGGACTAGTCTATCGGTCTAGTTCCTGATTCTCAGAAACACACACACACCTGCACATCACCTTAGCCAATATAACCCAATATAAACCAAACCATGTGATACACATGGTGACCCACTCTTTCTTTCACACATGTCCTTCCCTCCTTTCTGTCTCAATTGCTCTTTTTTTCTTTCTTTGTCAGTTTACCAGAAGTGTTTTTTTTCTCACCCCTTCTCAATTACTAAATGATGAAGTTACTTTCCTCTCTCATGCACGCACAATAACAAAACAATGAACACACCCACTCTCCCTCTCCCATTCTGTCTCTCTTTCCCTCTTTCCTTCTTTCTCTCTCTCTCTCACACACACACACACACACACACACACACGTGTGAATTGGGTTTGTGTAGGAGCACAGGGATGGTTTCAATATTGCATCATTGGGATGCGGCACGGCTGTGTTTGGGGTCAGAGCGCTATCATGTTGCCAATCAGCAAGGCAGCTCGGAGCCCTCATCAGCTTTTGATTGCATTTAGAATGGCTAATTAAATAAAATATGACATTATGTAAATGTCTGTGCCTCTGCCATATGGCCCCAGGCGCTGACCCCCACCCCCGCCCCGCCCGCCCCTAGCACACCAGGGGCAACCATGTGCGCTCCATACGTGTGTGTGTGTGTGTGTGTGTGTGTGTGTGTGTGTGTGTGTGTGTAAGTGACCGTCCATTTTGTGAGTGAAAGTGAAGGAGAGTAAACAAAGTGATGGTGGGCTGACCAAACATGGACTAAGTATCCCAAAGCCTATTGTACTTATTACGATACTTTTTATATATATATATATATATTCAAGTATCTTTTGGTTTTTAAGTGTCTTGCCTCTGGTGATGAGGTTGATTTAGGGGTGGTTTGGTAGGTGGGTGAATGGGGCTGGGGAGGAGGGATATTGTGTTATGTGTGTTTTTCTGTGTGTGTGTGTGTGTGTGTGTGTGTGTGTGTGTGTGTGTGTGTGTGTGTGTGTGTGTGTGTGTGTTGGGGGGGGGTATTGTATGAACAACTTTGTGCTACATTTCAAAGTATGAAAAGTGTTATATAAATAAAGTCTGATTAATTGATTGATTGATTGAAGATGGTGTCTTACAAGTTTACCATATATTCTTTTTAATTTATTTAGCTTGTTTCATTTCATTTGAATATATATATATATATATATATATATATATATATATATATATATATATATATCCCTTGTGTGTCTTCGGGTCGAATTTGACCCATTTTCAAAATATCTATATCAGAAATATGGGTTTCTCTTGAACTACCTAATTTTAATTACCTCAAAATAACATGGATGATTCCATACAACAGGCTTTGCAAGTACAACAAACGATCGGATCTCTACTTTCATTGATTTTTGGGCGTTTTATTCAATGTTTCGAAACTGAACGTTGACATATACAAGACTGTGATTATCCTTCCTTTATATATTATAATATTAGTCTAAATAATTCATAATTGCTGCTTTTTTAAAATCAAGAATTAGGTCATTTCCTATAAATGAGGTTTATTGACCATGAATTCCAAAAATAAGTGTAAAACTAGTGGAAATGAGTTTGTTAGTGGTGTTTATACATTTTGCCTTGATGTGTGAGAGGACTGAATGCAGATGCATGATATAATGAAACTACACATTTGAATTTTGCACATAAATCAAGACAACAATAACCAAAAAATAAAATAATAAAAAAATAAAGATTGTGCAGGTGAGATTTAGAAAACCCCTAGGCCTTATAGAAGGAGTCTCACCAAAGGAAGAGATGAATAATGTAGATAATGAACAATTACAATTACAAGTGTCCTAAACAAAAAACAACACATTTAACACAAGTAAGCACTGAAAATATGAATGCAAATGAAAGCATAGGCTTCCTAAGCAAGCAAAACTGTAGTCTTCTTGACTAAGTCGTAGGAGGGGCAAAAGCAAAGAGAGGGGCGAGATTGTTTAAATATGGGGATAATGGCACACACCTTTGGATGATCTCTCCTGGACGCCATTCCTAGTTTTCCCTGAGTAGTGGTGCAAAGAATGAAAAAAAAGAGAGCTTTTGTGTCACCAGTTGTTTGAAACGGCTTTGGCCGCTACAATGAACGAGTTAGACTGGGCTTTTTATCTAAAAGAGGAACAGAAGACGGCGCTCGAATAGTTCCTTTGCAAGAAGGATGTTTTTGCTGTTTTGCCGACCGGATACGGCAAGAGTTTAATCTACCAGTTAGCTCTGCTGGATGCTAAGCGTATGGGGCTGGATACGGCACCCTGTGTATTGTTGTGATTGGTCGTAGTGTTATCCCATTGCGTGCAGTGAGATTTTCAAATCTTTGGTGCTGCCCCTTGAGTTGGGCCATTTTCATCGCTCAATGCCAGACCCTTAATCTTTCTGATTTGGGTCTGGATTTCCAGGCTACCTATGGGCGGCACATATGAAAAACTGGGCTGACTTTCTCAATCATTGACATCACTAATGGAGGAATTTCAAACAGGAATGTGGGCGAGGCGTTTTTAGGCAGTTGAAAAAAAGTGCCTTCTGTGGGAGCGAAAGCTCCATTTCAATAAGGAGAGACTTCCTTGCAAATATGAAAAGATTTATTGTACAGGACAAAATATGAAATGTGCAAAGTCTCTTGAGATTAGACTCCATCGAACCCATATGTTATAAAGGGTAGTGAAACCCAGACGTATCCCCCGATGGAGTCCAGACACTGGTGGTGGTGATGAAGGTGCACAGGAACCAATCGAGAGTGCCAAGGGGTAATTAGCTGACGATACCCGGAGTACGTGGGTGAAACGACCGGTGGTTGAAGGGGAGGAGGCGGGACGACAACTGACAACCGCAGAGGAGAGAGCAGATTTAAAACAGGATGTCATGCTGTGATTGGCTTGTGATACATGGCTGAATAACAGTGAAACAGCTGAATCTGATTGACTACTGACAAGTGAATGCCATGGCACAGCTGATCAGTTAGGATTAATGAAAAAAGGAATTTCAAGTCTTCCTGAAAGAACTTGCGCTGAGCTCCATTTGGAGTGAAATGTGTTTTTTTGTACTTTATACATCTATTACATCCACAAAAGACTATTTAACACACTAACAAAAAAGCATAATAGGGGCTCTTTAAAGATTTCATTGTGAGATAAGCATTTTTCTTTGTTTTCTCATTAAGCATTGAACTTGAAAATGCATTTCCACTGCATTACTGATAGTGTTGCAGGAAAACCACTCATTTCTTCTTCTAACATGACCTCCTCCTCCAACAATATGTCATATATGGACCTATTTAATTCCTGTGACTAACAGAAGTGTAGTGCAGCTAACGCTTTCAGTCAAGACACCCTCTCCAGCGCTTTACCTTCCCTCCTATTGTGTGAACTCAAGATGGCCATTTCCTTGATAGTTTTCTACTACTGACTTTGCTGGGGTATGGTATGTGTGCATGTATGTCTGCGTATGTGTGTATATGTGTGTGTGTGTGTGTCGGGGGGGGGGGGGGTTGCTGCCTGTCCCAATGATAAGGCGTACGGAGCAGGCCCAGTGTTACCAGGCCAGTCACACATAGAGATAAAAGCAGATAACATTCACTGGAAGAACTGCTGCAGGCTCGACACAGCACTCTACACAAGCAGTTGTGTGTGTGTGTGTGTGTGTGTGTGTGTGTGTGTGTGTGTGTAGACATACAGGCCCATAAACTGTGTACATCTGTGTGTCTGGGAACAATCTTTTGCACATGGGTTTGTGAGCGTGCCTCCCTACCGAAGATTATGAGGGGTTATTACTGTAAAAAAGAGTTTTAAAGAAATCCTTTGTTTTTGCAGTCCACTCTGCGATACTGTTCCACTTATTCAATAAGGCAGCCCACCACCGCTGCTATGGCGGCTTTAGCATAGCAACTGCTTTATAATGTGTGTGTTTTTTTATTTGTTAAAAAATTCTTCCAGAGAAATTTAAACCACTACTATGCTCTATTTCAACACTGCCTAATTATATTTTCACATTATTGGACACATAAAGTTTAGAGCTGCCCAGTAAATGTCTGTGAAGATCAAGGGCATAACTTTTGGTTCAACATTGGGGGGGGTTGATCTCCAACTATCTAGGGAGGTCCCAGGACATGTCTGCATGTATTGAGAAAAGGGACAAAAACATCAAAAAATTGTAGAAAAAAACGTTGAGAAAGTGCGGAAAACTTTGTAAAAAGCGCCACAAAAATGCCGAAAAAAACCCTCAGACAAGGCGACATAAAAAAAGCAACCAAAAGTCCAGAAAGGCGACAAAAACGTTAATTTAATAACAACAACAAAAACCTCAGAAAAAAGCCACAAAACATTGAAAATGTGACAAAAAAGCTAAAAAATTTTTTTGGGAAAAAGCCCAGAATGGAGAATGTAAATTACACCTATGGTGAAGGTTCTCAGTCATCCAGGTCATAGTTATCCAAGAAAGGGTTGATATAGGGCGACTGAGAGATAAAAGATAATTTTGCAAGTCAAGAAAGCCTCAGTTTATAGTGAAACTTATAAGACGGTGAAAATTCGTGATTAGAAATACTACTCACCCCAAATTTGCATGGATGACGTCTCGCTGAAGCTATGATGTCTGTTTGTTTCGTACCGGGATGTAACATTACTCACACAAGCAGCGGACCTTGCTCGTTCTTGTTTCTCACTTCTCTGCTGATAAATGTCGCTGATAAAACGTGAGGAAAGATAGCGTTACATGTGTTGTGGAACAGCGCTGAGCTAGCTAGCTAGCGAGCAAGCTGAACATCAAGCAAGGTGACGTATACATTGGTGTGAATTTAATCTGACAGATGGCGGGGACAATAACAAACGTTCTTAGGAGCATTTCTTAAAGGGGACACAAATTGTACATACAAAAATTGTACTTGTATAGGATATGTGTAGTTGTGGAACTCCAGTAAGTAGGCTGGTAAAGCTATTTATTCACTTTCAATATCGGATGAAGTGATTATTTTCCCTAATACAAACTGAGACCTGAGCCTCCTAGCAAGCAAGCTAACTAAATAGCCAGCTAGTCGCTAAATTAGTAAAGTTTACAAACTTAATGTTTTATTCCCACGCTCTTGTCACAGCGTAGTAAGCACAGCGTTTTCACCAGATGAGTGACACTTTGTTAGGCTCATTATCTGTAACCAATGTGTAACGTGAAAGCACAGTGGGTGGAATTAGCAAGCTAACGTTAGCTAATTAACTATCCAGCAAGCTACCAAACAAGATAAGTAACTTTATAACTGCTAACATAGCGGACTTGTGGAAAAATACATAATTTTTGTTCAAGACTAATTTATTTCTGACTCAGCATCATCAGTATTAGAGAAAATAATCCCTTTATCCGACGTTTAAAGTGAATAAAACAGCCTTGCCAGCCTACTTACTGACGCAATTTGGTCTCTCCCACGAGTCCCACTGGGCTTCTGCAGACCGTTAATATAAAGGGAGAAAACCAAGCAGTGGACCAAACCACTGTGAGGCAAGGGGGGACTCCAAATTTCAAACTTAAAATGCAAATTAAATTAATATTAAAATTAAATTAAAATTGTTCTGCCCCATTTTAATTTTGTATTGTTTTACTACTGACACAATTATTAGAAGTATATAATATTTACAATACACAGCGTGGTTTTAATGATATGTTTAGGGGGGAACAACCCTCATATGGGGTGGCTCCTGGATAACTAAAGGTGAAAACATTATTTTAAGGATTTTAACTTTCTGATTCTAAACTTGATTCTTTAATTTCTACATCGCACTGTCCTAAAGCAATGTATATCAGGCTAGCTGTAAAAAAATCTACTTGCTGTCTTTCTCTCCACCTCCCCCCCTTTTCTCCCCTTTATGTTTATCTCATTTTTCATAACCCAAGGTCTCTCTCTCTCTCTCTCTCTCTCTCTCTCTCTCTCTCTCTGTCTCTCTCTCTCTCTCTCTCTCTCTCCTTTTTGTCCATACACCAGACCGCAGAAGGGGTTGCTGCAGAGTGAGAGAGGTTGTGGTTGGCACACATACGCCCAGAGGGGCCCAGGCCTATCAGCTCAGTAGCCCCACATCTGGAGCCTCCCGTTGGGCCAGCAGCCTCCCTCCAGCCCCCCTCCTTCACCACCACCACTGCTCCCCTGAGAGCACTGAGCATGCATACATACCACACACACACACACACACACACACACACACACACACGCACACACTGCAAATATACATGCACATACATATTTGCACACTTCAACACCTCACTTACACACACAAGCGTAGACATAGTTTTTGTACAAAAACATGCATGCACAGAGATGCACACACACATACATACGCAAATATAATAACATATACATATTATAACAATATGCACACATACAGGCATGTGTGCATCACACACACAAACATACACACACCCAAACACCCACTCACACACACTTTGCAGGCACACGCATTAAACTCTAAAACATTATGCTAATCTACAGCCGGCGGCAGAGGATGGCACTCTGCTAGGCCTCATGCCAAAGTCCCTTTCATATTAATAAGATTAACCGTGAGCAAGGACAGGGAGAAAGAGAGACAGGTTCTGCTCTGAGAGAAGTTGACTGGACAGCAACACCTACTCTCTCACTCTGATACTTCCAAACAACCCCCAATATAAATACAAATGACAGCACCATTTGACAGAAGAGTTGAACAACCAGGCCAGGCTTTACGTCCTGCATCACTGGACACATCTGCCTGTAGCAAAGAATAATAAAAAGCAGTATTTAGCTCATGTTTTGCTTTGACTGATATGGATTTTTGAAGGCAATAACCAAAATATAGCAGCACAGTCAGTGAATACCCAGGAGGATAATACTTTAGCACTCTGCTTCATTGTGTCCTTACGAAGATTTTGTGCTTATTCTAATCTTCTCTTTTATTTTTACCTTTCAGTCGCTCAGTGTGCCAATTCCATACTACAAGCTAACTCTATGCAAGTTTTGACTATGTAGTGTGTTTACACTGGCACTAGAATTGTGAGAAATGACATTTTAGGAAACACAAACAGGTTCACTTGGTTTTAATAATCCAAGTAATCCTAGTAATATTAATATATTAATAAATGTTGATAGCTGTAGCGTTATAGTTTTAAAAATATCAATAAACAAAGCAATCCAGCTTCCCTTGCAATAAGACCAAAATAATAACATTAAAAGAAATACATATAAACCATGATAAGATCTTAAAACAGCTGAATACAGCTTCTCTGCTGCAGCCCGACTGGCAGAAAGAATCGTGCTGTGATCACGAAAGCTGCTTCCCATTGAAATGCATTAGTTTAAAAAAAACGTGCTGACCATGAAGAAAAAAAACGAGATAAACGTGTCCGTGTACACGAATCAATAGATTAAATTACGTGAACATTTCACGAACTTTCCATGAGACTGGGTTGACATATTCCAATGGCTTTTTGGCTGATTGGTGGGTGTACGGTAAACTGCCAGAAAAAGAGGTGGGTATACTCCCGTATACAGTTAACTGAGTGCAACACCAGGAAGGCCTTGGAGTATAGACAGTCAAAGTGTGCATTGTTATCCCTGATAGTACAATGTATTGTGTCTCACCCCGCTACTGTATGATGTCAGGCTTTTCTCCTCACCTTCAAACAGCTATAAACACGTTTGCCTTTAGACATGGTCAGCTATTATCCTTAGTTAATAAACTAAGCCAAACCTTCCACTATAAGACTCGCTTAAACAATAAGAAGACATTTTCCATTAATATAATGTATATAAAATAATTTTGTACAACATAAATATGCAATGTCAATGATGACAATTGTAAAGCTACTGAGACAGAAAAAGGATGTCCGCACACTGGATTACAGCTATAAAATGCGTGTATGTACTATGTATGTATGTCTATTTTAAATAGGCTAGATTATTGAATGGACAATGTGCTATAGCCAAATTGGCTGACAGTGATGTCAAAATGATTTTGACTGCGATGTCAAAGGCGACAAAAGTATAATAACTGAGACAGCGAGGCAATGTGAATTATTGTATATTTGTCAAGGAAAGTAAGAACAATGAAAATACAGAACATCCTTGGGTAACAATAGGAGTAAGTAATGCAGGTGCTGTGAGATGTGGCGGTCAAGCCTTCTCCTTCACAGCTGCAATAAGAGCCAGAGTCAGCCGAGGGCCGGAGCACACTAACTCATTGTCAGTCAGTGTGGCATTGTGTGATGATAATAAGGATAACTTCCTCCAGGATAATGGAGCCCAAGCATATTCAGGCCTCTGTGTGCGCTATCCCCGAGGATGGCCCTGTCTGCTGTGAATATTCTGCATTTAAATGGTCCATTAGAAGCCAAACAAACACAGACAGGCCTCCATATTAATGACCGATGGGGTCCAGGGGTGAGGCAGGGCACCCGCCGTGTGTGTGTGTGTGTGTGTGTGTGTGTGTGTGTGTGGATGCGTGGGAGAGAGACAGTGCTACAGGGGGGTGTTGGAAACAGACAGGGAGAGTTTAAGTGTGTGTGTGTGTGTGTGTGTGTGTGTGTGTGTGTGTGTGTGTGTGTGTGTGTGTGTGTGTGTGTGTGTGTGTGTGTGTGTGTGTGTGTTGGACTGGGAGGCTGATTGTGTGTGACATGGGTCAGGAGGGTATGGGGGGTAGGGGTGATGAAGAGTATGGACTCTCTGGCCAGAGGGGAATCGTTTTCTCAGTCCCAATGGGTTCCCATTTGCATGTCTGTCCCATTTTTGTGTGTGTGTGTGTGTGTGTGTGTGTGTGTGTGTGTGTGTGTGTGTGTTTGCATACTCTCACGTTATCCATCTTGTGAATAATATGTCTTTGTTGGCTTGCATGCATTTGCATGTGCATTTGCTGTCATATTGTCATGTGCACGAGTTCATGTCCATATTCACTTGAGTGCATGTGTGTGTGTGTGTGTGTGTGTGTGTGTGTGTGTGTGTGTGTGTGTGTGTGAGAGTGACATAGAGAGTTGCAGGGCTTATTCTAATAAGGGGAATGCTAGTTGTGGGCCCTGGGCCCTGGTCAGCCCTTTGCTCATTATCATTATTAATATTTGAGGAGTAGCCTGTGCAGGGTGGACAGATGCCCTCTTCTCTCAGCACTCAGCTACTCATGGAATGTGACAGGGCGCATCCCACCCATGCGCCCTGACATCACTGTCAGCCAATTTGGCCATTCAATAATCTAGCCTAGTTAAAATAGTGCAAGTACATGTACGTGCCTTTTATAATCCATAACGAGGGGTTAAAATGGGCCGGAACGAGGATTCACTCCTGCCTATTCACTCTCTGCACTCTCTACCGCCGTGTGTCCATGCACAAGGCGACTGTCTGTGGTGAGTTTACATGTCTGTCATAAAAGGTAGCTGAGCTAGACAGAGAACTAAAACAGATTGGTGATGCTGTTCTGCCCTCATTGTTCTCCGTGAAGTTAGCTGGAAGTTAGTCTCGCATTGCCAGACCTTTCTCCCCAGCGCTGTGGAGGAAGGTCTGGCTAGTCCACACAGCATTCTGGGATGGGAGACAAACATGTTCTGGTTTATTGGCATTTCTTTAAACCAATCCCAATCATCTTGGGCGGCGGAACCTGTTCTGGTGCAACATGTATACGTTCAAAAGTTGTTTTAGTCGTGCAACAGAAAACTCAGACTGGACGGATAGTCTAGCTAGCTGTCTGGATTTACCCTGCAGAGATCTGAGGAGCAGTTAACCATAGTCCTCAGAAATCCACCGGAGTTTAGAATGCCAACACAAAGGAAGAGGAAGGTGCGGGACATCCGGTCGTAATGAAGGACATCCGGCAGAATATCTGGCGGCACCTGAACAATCCCAGGAGTGGAACGTCGTCGATATAGACTAACATGTCTGTAATAAAAGGTAGCTGAACTAGACAGAGAATATTCAGTTAAAATAGATTGGTGATGCTGTTCTGCCCTCATTGTTCTCTGTGAAGTCAGCTGGAAGTAAATGTAGCCCCGGTTTGTTTTATTCGGACTCTCTTTACATACAGTCTATGGTTGGACTCCGTTTAAAAAATAGCCTTTTACATGCTTGTCAGCAACTGGTCATCTGGCCTTGTGTGCTCTGATAAATTTGGCATGCTGTTAACACACCAGTCTTAGGCCCTGTTTACACGAATACGCTCTCGGGTGAAAACGACAAAATATTTTATCAGATGTGCCTTTCGTTTAGACGGCAACGGTCATTTTTGAGGCTTGAAAACACAAAAAAGTAAAACCACCCTCCAGAGTGGAAATCTTAAAAAATGCTCCGCCGTCGCGTTCCCGTCTGAAGGGTAAAAACGCACTGTGCGAGTGTGTGTGTGTGTGTGTGTGTGTGTGCAGCGCCTGTGTGTGTGTCTGTGTGTTCCGCGTGTATCTGTGTGTGCTTGTCTGCGCATTGTTTGGAGCAATAACTCCACCTCCTCGTCTGTCCAGACAAAATTGTCAGCTTTTGTTGTTCGCTTCGCGCTACTAGGGAGAGAGGGAGAGAGGAGGAGGAGAGGGAGACAAGTAGAAGGAAGGTGCGCGGACTTGGTGGTGTTGCGTGACAGTGCTTCACACTACCACCTAGCCGCCTGGCGTGCATACTACATCGCATTTCACACACTTTTGCGTCACCACACGCACGCAGATTTCGCCCCCCATAACGTTCGTCTAAACGCGGGATAAAAAGTGAGAACGCAACGCCACTTTTGCGTTTTCTCTTCAGATCGTTTCCGTCTAAACATAGCCTGTATAGTCTGTAACGACCTTAAGTGTAGTTTTACTGAAATCAACTCCTGGCAATTGCTCCTGGTGTTCTTCACCCCTGTTTTGGAACAAGAAAATAATGAGAGTAACAAGTGAACTAGCTTTAAAAGTGAGTTTTGTTAGATCCTGCGGTGTCCTGGAATACAAAACTTGTACTACAAAATGTTTGATGGAATTAGGTGTAGTGTTGGGGTTGGGGGGGGATGTTAGTGGAAATCCATAATAGAAATAATATAGAGCAAAAAGGCATACCAACAAATACCAAGTCAAATGTATAGATATAAAAGAATACAAGTTAAAAACCTCCTAATTGAATAGAATCACCCTGCCATGGGTGGAAAGAAGGCTCAACTGCTCTCTTAGCTTCACTACATTTTTAATAAAGAACTTTTTTTGCTTGATAACTTTGAAAGAGATCATCTTTGGAGGCACGAGAATTGTAAACGATTCGGAAGCTGACCATGTCATATTTTTTTTTTTTTCATTTTTAAATTGTTCCAAATCCATCCGATCCATCTGACCAGCATTATTATGATTACAATTCGTATTTTTCATTTCCATTGCTGATCTCAATCCATCCAGGGAGATGTGTGAGGAGAGAGTATAAACTCTGTTAACCAGATTCATAGACCAAGTGAGAAAGGCAGACAGACAGAAGGAGAGAGACAGACAGAAAGACAGAGAGAGAGAGAGAGAGAGAGAGAGAGAGAGAAACACACGCAGTGAGTGCAATTGTTTGTACTATTAATTGCTGGAAACAAAAGCAGCAGTTCTTCAAACAAGCGCTGACTCCTCTGTGATATATTTGCATATTCATGAGAGGAAAAACTTTTCCTTTTCTTTCTTTTTTTTCCATCTCTGTTGTTTGCAGGGGGATGGTCGGTTTGCGAGGGTTATTTGTTTCTTCTGACATTCTGGGAGTTTTTCCCCAAATGCCAGCCACCCAAAATAGTCCTGCTAGGGTTAACACTCACATGCACAATCACAGTATACGCACGCTTTACAAGGACGCACGTGCACAAATGCCAGGACAGGGCTATCCAGGGTGCCCTTTGTTGATTCCATGGTTGTCACTAAATTTCTTTCACACATACACGTGTACACATACATGCTTTCTGTGTACATACAGTATACGCAAAAAAAGCATGGGAGTCTATGATGCTCAGGTGCGTGCAGGTACAGGTAGAAAAGCCACACACACACACACACACGCGCGCGCAAGCACTACAAAAGACAGGGAAAGTAAGACAGCAAGGTAACAAAACGCAGCAGCAGCAGAAACAAGCAGGCAACAAAGCGCCGGCGTGTTATTAATGGAGCGTTGTCGAGCGCGGAGTTTATTTTCGACACGTGTGCTAGTTAACGCCAACAAACCCTCTCTGTGTAGTACACGAGGCCAAAACAACACGCTCGGGGACCGCACCGAGCCGAACAAATGATGTCTTTTTCTTTTAGTTAATGGTATATTTAGACAATGGGAAGGAGGAAGGGAAAATGCAGGGTGGAGGTTTAGGATGTGGAATTAGGAGAGAGGATGTTTCAGGGAGGATGGTTTTTGATAAAAATGAAGGAAGGAGGTAATTAAAGTGCCTCTGTCAAAAACAGTCGTCATTTATGGTCGTCAGCCCTTCAGGAAGTGAGTCTACATTTGAACTTGTGGTTTTTGTTAGTATGAAAAGCAAAAAGGTGACAGTTTTGGGACCCATTAGTCATATAATAAATAAGCATATCAAGAAGCCTTCCTGGGGGTGTGTGTCCTCCACCTGCGACTGAAGTTCATGATGCTTGATGCATGATGCATGCAGGTTCACATTTGAAAGATGCAGAGGGATGGGCCCCGGGTCGAGAAGTTTGACTTTGCGGATTTTACATGCACTGCTGGAAAGTTCCATTTGTGAACGCACAATTGAGGAGAAGACTTGGACTCAAACACAAGTAATGGTGACTCGACTTGGACTCGGACTCTGGACACTGGTCGACAGTAAGTGACCCAACTACAACACTGGGGTGGGTTATGTGGATGGGTGCAAGGGAGTGATGGCATGGGAAATGTACCTTGGTTATTGTGTTGGAGATCTAAAGTTCTTCACCTGCATTCTCAAAACGGATCTGCTAAAATAAAGGTGAACAAATGTATTGCTTTAGACCCACTGTAGCTTATGTGGAGCTTCCCTATTAGTCATAACTATTACAGTAAGCAATTCATGCAGCTGCTTTACAGTAAAAGCCATAATAGGTTTTCTTGCTCAAAGGCTTTTAAGGTGCTGACACATCAAGGAGAACACTAGGTTAGGTTGTAACCTTGGTTCTCTGAGTGAAGAGCCTATCCAGCCACATGTATATTTTACTAGCATTTGGCTGGGAAATGGTGCTAATGTTGAACCTTGCTGGTATGTACATGTGTTGAAGGGGAGTGCAAGGACGGTTGGTGTCCGGGAGCGTGCCTATGTTCCCACAGCCCTATGTTCCCACATTTCTAAGATTTTTTTCATGTTCCCACATTATCTTTTTCATAAATTTGTATCAGATTTTATCCCCCTTTCTCCCAATTTGGTAGCCAATTACACCCAACCTATTATCCAGTAGCAATGGACTACAGATGGAATGTAACCCTAACCCTAACCCTAACATAGGGCCTAATTTTAAGAAAAATCTTAGAAATGTGGGAACATAGGGCTGTGGGAACATGGGGCTGACCCCTGGTGTCCGGCCGATTATGGTGGGCTGGTCTGGGTCTCAAAAGTCCAGGGCTGATTTTTTTTACCCCAGTCCAGCCCCGGTGGGTGGGGTTACAAAATGTACATATCAATGTCACGCGGGATAAGATCGGGACACGAACCCCGGACTCCTGGGTGAAAGTCCTGTGTTGTTTGACCCATCCACCACCCCAAACAACTCACTTTCAGCCGATTCAGCTTCGGAGGAATTCCAGTGATTGGATATTCAGCTTCAGCCAATTAGTGCACGGGAAGAAAAATGAAAGTGAGGAAAGTGAGGAAAGCAAGGAAATGACGGTTGGGAGGGCACACGCTCGTGAAAGTTTCGAAACACAGCCCTCAGGCGTGAGGTGAGAAGGTTTCAGATGCCGTTCGACGATACAACAAGCACTCCGTTTGAAGCATACCAACTCCTTCACACAAAGTTTCAGATTTAATGTTTGGACACGTTTCTATTCATTTCATTGACCATTTGAAAGTATGTGTTTTCCCCCAACACATTCTCACTCTCCCATCGCGTAAAAATACGGACGCTTGGTCATGTGCCTTTGGCATTTGTTATTCACGTTAAAAGTCCCCTTTCTTGATCACTTGATCACTTTTTGATGCTCTGGGTCGGGACGTACTGACTGACGTGCGGCACAAGGAAAAGATCGTGGCTGGGGTTACAAAATGTACGTTTTAGTGACAAGCGGGACAAGAACAGGACATGAACCCTGGTCTCCTGGGTGAAAGTCCTGTGTTGTTTGACCCATTCACCACCCCAACCAACCTCCTTATGCGGA
This sequence comes from Sander vitreus, assembly GCF_031162955.1. Taxonomy (NCBI): domain Eukaryota; kingdom Metazoa; phylum Chordata; class Actinopteri; order Perciformes; family Percidae; genus Sander; species Sander vitreus. The sequence goes on along the minus strand of NC_135871.1, from coordinate 3,644,055 downwards.
TTTATGGTCTTTCATACTACTCGCTACAGTTGTCGCTCTTAATACTATGTCATCTTACAGCGCCGTGGTCGCTCTGTTGCTCTGCCCGGTGAGTTCCATACAGAAGGTAAAGGGTGATTTTTGCGTCGATATCTGACGCTGAGAGCCACTGACCAAGCGTCCGTATAAGCGTATTTTACGAGTTGGGAGTGAGAACAGGTTGGTTTTCCCATATAGTGATACACTGCTGTGGCGTGTTTGCATTTGTGCTGTGACACATAGAATCTATTTGTGTGTGTATATATGTATGTGTGCAGCAGAATGAAGTTGAGCCATATCGTTGTTTATTCTTAGATTCTTAAACTAAGACCTAAAGCTCCTGCCTTTCAAACAGGACCCCCCCCGCCCCTGCGGCTTCGAGATCCAGCCTCGCCACCTGTCAATCTCCACTCTGCCCCCCCCCCCCGGGCTATACCAAGTCTGTCCGGGGGTGGGGTTGATATTAACTGTATCGCCTTTTTGCACCCCTAAGTTGTTTATTTTCATTTTAAGCTGACATTTTAATACACCACTGTGCAGCTTGTCTGATCCTTTGCCAAAAATGAAGGAAAAAAAATAAAAATAACTCCCCTCACACAGTTGTCAGCTAGAGGCAAAAAGGCCGAATCGGAGGTTTGACGAAACAGAAGACCATAATGATCGCTAGCATCTGTATAGCTGTGGATGTGTGTGTTTAGGGTACTGTGTGTGTGTGTGTGTGTGTGTTATGACGGAGGGATGGGGGGTATAGGCGTGTACACACAAATATGTGCCTTCGAGGTCATTTTGATTACAAAGCTACAGTAACTTTGGGGTAAATTGCCAGTTCTCTTTGACTAATGTGGGTTTTCTGAAGGCCAGTACCAACATCTTGGGGTTGGAACTGATATTCTCTCCTGTTACAGTATGTTCCCTATCTTGGGACAATGTCATGAAAACAAAAGTCCAAGTAGTCAGTATTTCTCCGTGCTTCAAGCCTTCAAAATAGCATTAATTGCCTAGAAACCTAGATTCAAGGGCCAGTTTATACCAAAATTACAGAAAATGCCTTTCTAATTAGCTCTAATTAGTTCTTTTAATTAGTTAGTTAGTTAATTAGTTAGTTAGTTAGTTAGTTTGTGTGGTATCAAGCCCTGCAAATATCAAGTTTTGGTTTTATTTGTCCAGTTATTGCAAAGTCTATATCCAGGATTTCTGACTCCACCCCAATACAAAGGACTTCATTGGAACCACTTTCTTCTGAAGAACAGGGTTTCTGCGGAGTCTTAAAAAATCTTAATTTTGCTAGTATAAGTATTGTGTTCTAGGTCTTAATTTCAACGCTACCTCTAATGTTCAATGAAATGCTTTTTTTTATTCTGTGGTGTTGCAGTTCTTTCTTTCGCCGTCCAAATATAATTTGCTGTATATGTTTGGATTATTGTTACGTTGTTTTTATTCTATTTGAATAAATGTATTCACTTTGCAAGTACTTTTGTGACTCTGCATTTTGTTGCACTTTAATGTCGTGATACAGGTCTTACAGTTTATTCTTAACCCTCCTGTTGATTTCAGACTGCACGCCGGCATTCTGGAAGCAAAATAGGCATGATGTGTAACACAACAGCGTAGGCATGCTCAACAAGGTGAGTCTCCCTAGAAGCCTGGATTCTGGGGAACTCAGAATTCTGACTTTAAACTCGGAACTCAAACACATTTTTCACACGTGGCCCTAATCCTCTTCTGTAGTTAACGTGTTTAGATTCCTCACATGAAACGCGAGTATTTTTGACCGTCCATGAGTCTAACAACACACATCAACACATGCATCTGCACTTGCAGCCACACCCCTATTAGACAAAACAGACGCTGCCTTCAAGTGCGGTTGGAAACATCATTATTAGGAGCTGAGTGCACATGCATAACTGAACAGTAAAGTGGTAAACGACACTGGGAAAGTTGGTAAGTGACAGGGGCGATTCTAGGATCAGACCTTTAGGGGGGCTCAGCCCCTAATGAGGATGTGACACGGATACAGTGCCTTCCAAAAGTGTTAACCCCCTCCTCCCCGCTAAATCAGTAATTTCACTGGATAACAATGAATATATGTAGTTATTATTATAACAGATGATAAATGCAAAATATTGAACATGTGAAAAAAACTACAAGAATCAAATGAAATGATAATGAGGTGTAAACAATACATAAATAAAAAATAAAACTTTAACCTTGACAGGGTTACAGGTGCTTAGCATTAGCGACAGCGACACAGGATATTAAACCTGTTTCTTTGAACACGTAATTGTTTGCCCTCTGTCACTAACAGACGAGTTAGCAAACTCGTATTAAAAAAACTTTTTTTTAATATAATTTTTAAGGGGGTGCTGAGATGAAAGGGTCTAAAATCGCCACTGGTAAGTGATATATTTAGCTGGCACTTGAAGTCTTTTCTCCCGTTGCACATTACGTATGATGCTTTGAGCTTGCGATTTCATATGAGATTTAAATTTAAATATGCTCATCCTCATTCTGCTATTCGTAATTTATTAACTCACTTCTGATCAAAAGAACTAAAATGCATCGTGAGGCTGCTATTTTTTGTTTTGCTTCTGGACTTTGATGTACAACGCACAGGAAGTGCTTTAGGTCATCAACAGGTACGCGCGCATTTACCTATTATCACACACGCACACAAACACACACACACACACACACACACATATACACACACACACGTTCAAAGCCATCCGTATGACTTGCGTCCCTATGACGTTGTGTTGGTTTAAATTCTGGCACTTAAGCCTCTCTGTCTTTCTTCAAAGGCTAATGCTTTTCCTGAGGCTAACTGCCCCCCCCACCCCCCCACACACACACACACTCAATTTTTCTTGTCAGTTTCTCCTCTTCATTCTATCGTTTTCTCCCTATTTGTGTTTTTCTTCTACTCTACTAGCCTGCGACTCCCTCCGTCTTTTCTACCATTCCCAAATTCCCTCAGTCTTATATTTTCACTGCCCTCCAATATCTCACTCCTTTTTCTTTCTGTCCCTCTTTATTCCCAGTGGTGTTCTCTCACCCCTCAGTCTCCTTCCCCCTTTTATTTTCTCTACTTTTTGCATAGTGTTCGGCAGGGGAGCCACGGGGTAGAGAAATAATTCAAAGTCTTTGCATATTGCAGGCGCTCTGGTCAGCGGCGGAGCCCCGTTGCACTGACACATTAGTTTATCTGGACTGACCCAGCAAACAGCTTACGCCATGACAAATAGCCTGGGTGCTGCACGCACACACACACACACACACACACACGCACGCACACACACACACACACACACACACACACACACAGAAGATATGTATGTAGAACACACTCTCTGCCGCTGTCTGTGGGCCAGGAAGCATGCGTGCCTGCGGAGAAGACAGCTTTAAAGAAATCTCCAACCCCAAAAAAAGGGGGGAGGGGGGCAAACAAATGAAAGCGGCAAGGGAGAGAGGGAGTCAAGATAAAGATAAAAAAAAAACTAGCGAGATGTACTGTAGCATCGCTTTAGGTAACAAGAGTGATTTTCTGCATTGTTTAATTTTTAATCACTTTGCCTTCCCCAACATTCCTAAGCTCTTTTTTGCATATTCTATATATAAATATATAATTAATGTCTGAGAGGCAGATAAAAGAAGAGAAAAAAAAAATACAATTTTCACAAGAGCGCCTAAGAATCATTTGTTCTCGAGAACAAATTAATGCAGAACATAAAAAAAAAAAAAAAAGAAAGTGCAGTTGCTGAGGCCAAGCTTCTTTTTTTTTCACCACCCTTCTTGTTTTTGTACAACTTCCACACATCACATGTTCCTTTGTTCCTTGTCTGGTCATTTCGGTGTGTTTCTGGAGTACAGTAAATGGTCTCCCGGAGGCAGGCGGGCAGGCTGCAGACTGGCAGCTGCTGTTCTCACCACTGGGCTGCTGGAGAAGTGAGCTCAGGCTGGAGCTGCTGCGCTGTTACTGCTTATTTGCTGAATGCCAATCTCAGGCGGCCTGATGCTGGCAGGATATAGTGCAACTCCACCTATTACGAAGAGGGCCTTTTCACACCTGAAAGTCCGAAACAAGGTCCCGAACAAGGTTTTTGTTACATTGTATACATTTTATCTGGTAAGTTTTGGTTTCACAATGCAGTTATGCAAACACATTAAATGTAAATGTAAATGGACTGTATTTATATTGCACTTTTCTAGTCTTAACGACTACTCGAAGCACTTTTACGTAGTACAGGAACCATTCACCATTCACACACATTTATACACTGTGGCCGAGGCTGCCATACAAGTTTGCCACCTGTTTATCGGATAAACATTCACACGCATTTACACACCGATGGCGCATGATCGGGATCAATAGCCTGACAAGCCAGACCCACAACAAGATGTTGGGTCTGGGAACACACCATTGGCAGGGCTCAATGGCTCAAGGCTTCCCTCTGCACGCAATAGGAAAGCACTACAACCAACCAGAGCAATGCTAGTTGATAGATTAATCTTTTGCCGTATCCAGTCGGCAAAACTCCGAACACATCTTCGTTTTTTAAGAATGACTTGTGTGCCGTTCTTTGTTCTCTTCTCAAAGAAAAGCTTAACTCCAGGTCTTCCAGAGTCGCGGCCAAAGCCAATTCAAAAGACCGCTGTTTGCCAGCAGCAGCAGCCATCTTCTTTGTTTTCAAGTAGCAGGGAATTCACGCAGAACCGTCCCAACTCTGCCGTCATTATGTTAAGCCCGCCCACCGACTCTATACAAGATGTGATTGGCCTGAATAGAGTTTGGTTTTTCCAGCTCACAAGCCAATGGAGAGTTGCTAGATGACCCTGGCTGCAAATAACATTTTCTGCCTAGATGTCCAGGCTAAGGGATCAAACCACTGACCTTCCAATTGGCAGACAAGTGCTCTACCACCTGAGCCACAGCCGCCACACTAAAGAGCTATAGGCTACATGACATAACTACATCCTGTCATCTTCACACATATATATATATATATATATATATATATATATATATATATATATATATATATATATATATACTTGTAATTGATTGGTTTGTAGATGGGCTTCCCCCTCTCGTAACCCAATTTTTGGGAGTCTCTGAGTTTTGTGAGTTTTTCCAACTGATTCCTGCCCTGCACTGAAGGAGCTACGCTTCTCCTAAAACACGACGATAACCTGCCAGAACATCCTGTATTTGGTCCGAAAGTCCCAACCAAACCAGACCATGGTTCAGTTTTATACTACCTCATTTGGTCGGACCAAATTTTGGCTGTTTGGTCCAGACCGTGGTCCGGTGGAGGTAGGTGTGAAAGCCCCCTTAGACATTTTCATGTTCCACACTGTCCCTGTGTGTGTATGAGTGCATCAAATGTGTTAATGATCCCAGATATGGAAGACATGTACAGAGTATTGTTAGAGAAAATGCATACCGAGACTTTTCTATGTATAGAAGCTCCTGCTGTGACCTGTGGTGCTGTAGCTTCACTATAATAAATCAGAGCAGCTATAGCTTCAAGTGATTAAATGTTCAGTTGCATTATTGTAGACATGATTTCCCTGACCAGTTCAAATCATTCCTTTTTTCTGGTTATCTGTGATATCTACTGGGTCATTACTGTCCATCTTTGGTGCTAAGTGCTTTTTACTGTAGTGAACTTCCCACAAATCACCTGTTTCTGACCCTTCCAAATCACGTTTTACATCCCAGCTGAATGATTCCCAGATTACAGTATTATTGTAGAACTCCTACCCACAGGATCTGTGCAGTTTGGCAACCCTTTTCAAGCTTTAATATGTAGATGGGAAGGCTGTTCTCCTACTATCGTGCAAGTGCAGTACAGTGCAAATCAAAAAGTAATGCACTGTAATTTATATTTAGTCCACATTGTTATTACTGTATACACTGCATCGACTGGTGCCGTAAAGGATCTGCGTAGGGAGGGGTCAGGGAGGATGGGTGGGTTCTAAAACACAGCGGTTTCAAGCATGGGATCGGAGTTTGTGTCCCAGAAGAAGCAAATGGGGAAAAAACAAGAGTTTCATCCAGGAAACGGATGTTCGTGTCACTAATCTTAGTCTATATCCACGACGTTCCACTTCCGGATTGTTCAGGTGCCCCCGGAAATTCTGCCGGATGTCTTTCATTTCGGCCGGATGTCCATCACCTTCCGCTTTCTTTGTGTTGGCATTTTAAACTCTTGTGGATTTCTGAGGACTATGGTTAACTGCTCCTCAGATCTCTGCAGGGTAAATCCAGACAGCTAGCTAGACTATCTGTCCAATCTGAGTTTTCTGTTGCATGACTAAAAAAACTTTTGAACGTACACATGTTCCACCAAAACAAATTCCTTCCCAAGGCTGTTTTGCAGAGTCACCCTGGATCCGTCCAGCGCTTAGCGCCACCCAAGACGATAAGCGATAGTTCTGGCAATGCGAGACTATTCAAAGTCTAGCCAGCTCCAAAGTCACGATGTCTCTCAGAGCACAGTAACACACACGCTACCCAGTCAATTTCAATCTCTTCTAGAATATCAATTTATGACCAAACATAGATAGAACTCACAGTCCTTGAGCTCCTGCCCAGTCGGTTGTATCTGATTGTTGCTGCCATTAATTCTTCAGGTGTCTATCAATGTCCAACTCCTGGTGCAGGAGACTGCGCACCCCCCCTCCTGAAAATTGCTGGGTTAGACAAACTTTCACCCAGGAGAGCGGGGTTCAAGTCCCGTTTAAAAATAAAAAGTACACCGCAAGTTTTTTTTCACATTCAGCGTCACATGCGTAACCTTCGTGAAGTAAAATCAACGTCTGATCGATCTTTTTCTAAACTTATATAAGCTAGCTTTGGTGCCTAAACTGGCTGGTAAGACTGAGTTTACATTATCTGATTTTTAGAGATTTTTGTCAGACAAACTGAATGTTGGTTTTGCCTCTATCACATGCTTGATCACATCAATTCCTTTTAAAAATGTTGGATTGTCAAATGTGATAATAAAAAGAGCTTTTAAATGCTTAAGGGCCATGAACACAACGTACATTTACGTATATCTAGTTATAGTATATGTACATATATAAACCCAGCCGCCCCTTTCTCTTCAATTCTTGGTTTTCCTCCCTCTTGCTCTTTAAACTCTTCAAGCAGCGAGGCTCAGAGTGTTAGCAGGGAATTTGTCGGGCTTTGACAGGGCCGAGCTGTTTTTCCTCAGCGCTCTTTGAAGAGCAGGCGCTTATCGACACCAGGGCTAAGCGCCGGCCCTCTGAGCTCAGGTTCCGGCACTGCCGGGAGCGCGATGAGGCTAGCCTGCATCTCGATCTGGTCACACACACACACACACACACACACACACGTGCAAAGTCCATAGCTTACACACTCAACCTGTAATACATAAAGTACACACATACATGCGTACATACGTACACAGATTTCAGGTGCAAACACATGCATGTGAAGAAGGCACACGTGCATTCACAAATCATGCACACAGGAAGACATTTGCAAGAAAGATGTAGTGACATTTGGATGAGTTGGGAAAGAGATAATAGGGATGATGGAGATATGGGTACAAGCATATGCACACACTCACACATACACACACACACACACACACACACGCATACACACACTAACCTTTTCCCTTGGCATACATAAGAGGAAAACATAGAAATGCTTGCAAGAGGAAGATCAATGGGGCTTTGTGGCCTCATGGTGTGAAAGAGGTGAGCTGAGGAAGGTGGAATTTCATTTTGGGATCTAATATCTATTGTGGAGAATGGACCACTGCTTCAGTCTGCAACTCAGATTCACTCAGACTATTTTTGAGAGGATCACAACGCTGACGACACAATGCTAAGGTGCAAGAAGGCCAAAAGCATCAGGTTTTGCGACCAAAATGCCCTGCTTACTTTGATCCAATGCAGGTATTTAATCAAAAAGGCAAGCTTTTGGTCCACCTGAGGCCTATACTACGAAGCAAGATTTGGGGTTACTAAGGTAACTTCACTTTCAACCCAGGGTTTTGTGTATCATGCACTGATTAAAAATATTGAGCCTGATCTACTTAAAAAAGGTCAGGCAACTTTTTGCATCAGATTATTATGTAAATAAAGCAAGGTTAATCTTTGTATAGGCTACTTAATTTCTTATGTATAGGAAATGAGTTTTGGAAGTAAAGTCAACATTAATTTATCAAGTAAAGTCAACTCAGTTTTACAAATGACTGAACTTGCAAAGTTAAGTAGACTTTACTTACTAAATTAAGTAGACTATACTTCAAAAACTAATTTCTTATATTCAAGAAATGAAGTAGCCTATGCAAAGACTAGCCTTGCTTTATCTACATAATAATCTGATGCAAAAAGTTGCCTTACCTTTTTAAAGTAGATCAGGCTCAATATTTTGTATCATGCTTGGTCTACTTAAAAAGTTTAGTATGTGTCATCTATGTGTTAGAAATGACAATCCTCTTATCTTATCTCTTGTCAAGATATGCTGCCATGGAGCCAAGTGTTTACCATACTGATAAAAAGACAGGAGCTGCAACGATTAGTTGATTGATCAATTAGTTGCTGACAACTAAATTAATCATCAACAATTAGGATCATTTTGTTTTAAATTTTTCAAGAAGAAAAATCCCAAGATTCTCTGATGTGAATGTTTTAAATTGCGAACTGCTGATCAGGACAAAACAAGACATTTTAGGTTGATTCTTGGGCTTTGGGAAAGTCTTACATTGTATGGACCAAACTACAAATTGATTTATCAAGAAAATCGACAGATTAAATCATTGGTTGCAGCCCCAACATTGGATACTATGAACAACACCCACATGAGTCAAACACTCTCAGGTATAATTATAAATCTTAACCCAAAACAAGACTTGGAAGTCGTTTAGCTCAAATAAACAAATTCATTTGACAATAAAATAAGAACCCCATTCCACAGAGTCATGAACACTGAAGGGATCAGTGCCATCAGCACAGGACATGCTATCAGAACCCCACTGACAGTCTTTCTTAGAGGTTAGAACACCATAACAAAATTAAATCCAAGCTTTTAAACGGCTACATTCAAATCAGATACATTGATGAGGCAAAAAAAACACACCAAAATTCAAAACTGTAGTGAAGAAATGTACAGTTCTACATGGTTTCTCTGCCTCTTGTGGCAGTACATGAAAAACTGCTTGAAAATAGAGTTCAGGTTACTTTAAATGCTTTACTCCAGCTGGAGCTGAATTATGTGTGCCATTTAAAGTGCAAAGAACAGATACAATTCACAATACATATACAGTTGTGCTCATAAGTTTATGAACCCATGCTAAAGTTGACTTTGAAGATACCCTTCACCATACCTAGAAATTGGCATGGTTTTATTTCAGTTAGTCTAATAGCTGGTTTGATTTGCATTGAGAGATGATTTTATGGAAAGTACCCCATGCCAATCTCTAGGTATGGTGAAGGGTATGTGATGATGTGGGGGGGGCTATTTGAATTCCAAAGGCCAAGGGAACTTTATCAGGATGCATAGTATCCTGGATCCATGAAATAACTGGCCTTTAAAAATACAAATCTGCCTTCCTCTATGGGAATTTAACATAGAGGTGTACTCAATTATGCTCCCTGTATTTTAAGAAAGAACATTTATTTAATTTATTTAGACACATTATTCATTCAAAGAAAATGTGTGTCCTTAAAGGTTGAATTTTCCCTCATTTTTTAAATTAAGGCATTAAGATCAATTTCCAAAAGATTATTTTGTATTCGTCTTTTTAGTCAACTTTAGCATGGGTTCATAAACTTATGAGCACCACTGGGACATAATAAAGCATGCGCCAGCACATTAAACTCTATCAAATTAATTATTTCCCAACATCATAGAATAAAAAAACAAGCAGTGTAACCTGAGAGAGTACATTGGGACAACCTCAGAAGAACTGTGTAAAACTCTGTAAAACTTGATAAGAGTCAGCTCACTCAAATCCTACACCTTCAACACCATCTGTATAGCTTTTAAGCATGCAAACAGACCTCGAGATCAACGACTTTGGAGGACATTTTTTTGTTCGCATCCTCCAGCTCTAGGAAGATCTTCTGAAAGACCTCAAATGTGTATTTCAGTTTATTAGGGTACCTTAGTTCCAAGGCATAGATAAGGCCCATCAGATAGGTGCAAGCATGTGCCATATCTGGGATACCAAAAAGGACTTCTGCTCCCTCAACGGCTATTCCAGCTTGCTTGGGGAGACCATCCCTAGGATTGCTGACAACAAAGATGCCGAGGACAGATGTAGTAAGAGCTTCTTGAACGGCAGCAGCATCAGAAACAATGAAATAAGTCCTGGATGTTTTTATCCTTGATTGTACTTAGTGTCCTTCATGTGCAAGGCATTTTAATACAATTAAATGAATCAAATCAAATCCCATTTCTACATAGGCACATTATTTAAAATCTCCTAAAAAAAGTTGATCAGCAAACAGCTATTTTTGCACAAACTTGTCTCATATTGGCAGGGCTTTGAATCAGAGCCACAGCATAGTATTATTTTTTTTTACCTGGTAGTCCTTGATTAACTCTCCAGTGTTTCCACCAAGGTAGAGTTTGAGGCCTATGATCACAACTTCTCTTCGGGACTCAATGTTGCTGTCCTACAAAAATATGAAATTAGATTACTCATTAATATGAGAAATATGAGATTAATATAAAACATGAGATTACAGACGTCAGAAAGCAACTACATAAAACTAACTACTACTACACTGTTGTAAATACATGCCTCATTTAAAACGTCAAGGGTCTCATCAAGTTTCTTCCCAACGGCTCCACCCTTCCTCCTGTACAGGCTCAACAGCTTGGATGTATATTGGTCCAATTTGCCCAGGAATGTGGACTCCAGTGGCTTCAGTGTGACCCTGCGGAATTCCTCCTCGATCTGAGCGAGACCAAGAGATGTAGACAAGACATGGAGATGTAGAAACATAATGAGACAGACACACATGGGCAAGAGAAACAGGATAAGACATAGAAGGATGAATCCAAAGACTACACTGAAATCGACATTTAAGTGATTAGGGATGCTGTGTAAGAATACTGAATAATTTTTTCCACAGGTAATCAGGTAAGAATAGCTTTCATTCTGGCAGTCTCATCAGGTAAATATATTGCTCCCCCACAGTTAATCAGATAAGTTTAGCTTTTATTCTCAGAGCTTCATGAGCTAAGCATTGCACTCATTTCTGTTCACAGACGATGGAGTAAGCAAAGTTTTTCATTACAGCTTAATTTTGGCATGCTATCACTCCCTCTGACACAGAAAGAGCCCTCACTGTTCAGCTGGGTATATGTTAAAACTAAGCAGATGCCTACAGATATGCCACCTTCATTTTAATGTTGCACTTAGGAATTAAAAGCACACCTAAAACACTGTTGAATCTTAAGAAGATGTGTGACTTTCGCTTCAGAAAGTGTCACATAGGTTACAGGATAATGGCAGTGATACTATCAAACAATGAAATAATGATTAATTCAAAATAGCAAACTTGTAGAGTCACCTGGTAAGGATACCTTCATCTAGTGTGGTTGTAGAGACAGCTGGTAAAGATACATCATAGTTAGTTACTAACCACTGCAATTAACCAAAACTGCACTATAATATAAAAAACCCAAAATAAAATGCATGAAAAATAGTAATTCAAGTTTTCAGATTTGCATTGACCTAAAATTCTTTATTTTACGTCTTCCACATTTATCATTTATCTGATGTTAATTTTATTTCTTTGCAGATTATTTCTGTTTTTGCATGCATTCACAGCTTTTCTGAAGCACATTGTACATTTATTCTGCTGTTAGAATAAATTAGTTTGCTGGTTGCAGAACTGGTTGCAGAAAGACGTTGCCTTTCATAGACTTACATGTACATTTCTGGACTTTCCTTATCTTATTAAACAACTTCAGGAAATTTATATAAACATTAGTGAGTAATTTATACATTAGGGGTCACATTCTGCACAATACCTCCAAACCATTATGATCTGAAGAGTGGCTTTTGAGATTTTAACATCTCAAAAGTTGCACTGAATATTTTTCCTGCTCTTAGCTTCTCAAACTAGCTGTTGCTGTGGTAGGCTACTTCCAAGTACAACAAACTTATTAACAGCCTGTAGTCTTAGATAAGACATAAAACTTGATATTAATGTTTCGTTTTAATTGTTTGCTGTCTCAATAACAGCAAATGGCTACGCTGACGTGAGTTAGCTGATAACGATAGGCTAACTTTTCTAGCCTGTTTAGCTACATGGTTTGTTTGCCGTCAAACAGACACGTTATCTTTACATCATTTTAAATAAATCCAGGGTACACATACAACACAAGTTCATGTGTAGGGACCCTAATAATACTACAAGCAACGTGTCATGTTGTGTCGAGCCTTCTTAGTATTTTAAAAATAACGATTTTGACGTGTATTAGCAGCTAGTTGGCTAGCTGTCATCAGGTCAGCTGCTAGCTGCTATCATCCTCGGAGAAACGTAAAAGTGCTGATAACTCCTCTGTATCAAAAAAGAAAGTAAGGCTCTATCTCGAGAGTTACCTCAACTTCGGTTACGGAGGGGGGGGGCTCAGCTTTTCTTAGACACAAGTAGGGGGGGCACCAAGGAAAACAAGTTGGGAACGACTGCACTAGAAGACTCTCAACAGACTTTGAAAAGACTAAAGTCTGACACCATCTCACGTCTAAACACAATCATCTTACATCTAACGTTAAAGACTCTCATAATATGTAAAGACTGGAGATCTTGCAGGGTCACACATTGCATAGTCTATATCCACCACATTCCACTTCCAGGATTGCTCCAGGGCCGCAGGAAATTCAGCCGGATGCATGTCTTTTCGGCCGATGTCTGTTTCCTTCCGCTTTCTTTGTGTTGGCGTTCTAAACTCCAGTGGATTTATGAGGACTATGGTTAACTGCTCCTCAACTGTACTGTACTTAACTTTTGAACATATACACGTTCCACCAAAACAAGATCCTTCCCGAGGCTATTTGGCAGCGACGCCGGGGCTTCGTGCAGAGCTTAGCACTGCCCAAGACGATTGTGATTGGTTTAAAGAAATGCCAATACACCAGAGCACGTTTTTCACCCAACCCGGAATGCTGTGTGGACTAGCCAGACCTTCCTCCTCCGCATCATCCAAAACTCCCGTTGGATAACGCGCTTCAGAAGGACAAGTTTGATTTTGTCGGAATGTCAAGATGGGAAAAAGACTGACTGGGACTGAGTTTTATGACCACCTTACACCAAGCGATTGAGACGACGAGAGCACGCCCCAACTCTAGCAAGACTTTTAGGATTTCATTCCAATATTGGAAATTTGTCTGTGACAATGAAATCGCTTAAAAAGTTTGGGAAAAAAAAGTTTAGTGTAAGGTCAGCTTTTTCATTAACCTCTTAACAAATGGCTGCATTTTCAAGCTTTTTGGTCTAAACGACATACCTAAATTAAAAGTGGTACAGCTCCCATATACTTTGACACTCAGGGATGTGCCTGGTATCATTGGAAAGGAAACACTCTGAAGTTTGTGTTACAAGTGTCAGGGTGATTCTAAGGGCCTTACTGACACAGAGTTACAGAGGCTAGAATGGAGGGTTTTTATTTCCGTCCAAGTCATACATCTGTAAAATTATTAACATACACTGCTGTAAACACATGTAGTGAGATACAAACAACACAATGTCATGCCAATGCCACACGTCTCAGCTTACTACAGAAACAATCCAGAAGCCAAAAGACTCAAAAACGGATTTTATATGAATTTTTTTTCTACATATATGTCTTTGCGTTTTTCTGATTTCCATTTGAAAAGTGCAAAGAAAAAAGCCAATAAAGTACAAAATAAAACTCTTCTCAAATACACAAACACACCCACATCAATCATACACATACTTGAAATAACTATATACATACATACATAGAAATAAGTAATTATACATTGCACAGGGTGTCATATGCTTATAGGAGGCCCTGTTTTTGCTTTGACACAACTCCAGCCATTACCGGGTTAAAATTTCAATGGCATATTTGGTATCTATCGACTTGTCTGCTCATTGGCTAAAAATGTAGACGGGTCTTATAGCATTTCAATCTAACTGGTCCGAGCAAATGTCGATCGTTTGCACGTGGGCTCACATCGCGTCAGAGGAGTCCTCAGCTTTCCATTGGTGTATCACAAGCAAACCTACACCGATTGGCTTATACCAGGTCTCGATGGAAACCTTAGAAGTCAGAGAATACAGTGACGCCCACATCAAGTTGGTAGGACGCTCAGGAGAGACGCGAGGAAGCAATACAAATACGGAAATGAAAAAAACAGTTTAGCGATTTTCCGTTGTGATTCGGCAAGATACGTCAAGATTGTGAGCTCGTTTTGGATATAATGGCTGGGATATTCCATTTCCTTCCACTCTTGGGGATTTAAGAAAAAGTCCTGAGAGTCTAAGCTTTCAATTGGTGTGTCGCATGGCTGTATATTTTGAAGATTTAATGCTTTAAAGTTATAAAAACATTTATGAGTGGAGGTTACAGCGACGCCACAGCCACAATGTGTGCCGTACACAGTACAGTGACCGTTAAGATTAAGAGAAACTTTGAGAAGAAGGACAATGGCACGGCCTCCATGTTACACTAATAATAGTAGTACACATATCCTATACAATATAAGTACAATTATGGCTGTATTATTTGTGTACCCTTCAAAATTGCTCTTGAGAAATTGTATGTTTTATTAACAAATCTGTGTACATATAAGCAATGCAAGCATGCGGGCTCATCTTTTTCTGTGTCTATTCCAGTTTTGATAGAGTTGCATGTAACATCTCAATGCTAACTTTTCATTTTGTATTTTCTATAGACTATAGAAAGTGATAAGTCACACATCTAATGATGTGAAATACTACAGGTAAAGAGCGCTTACAATGCAGAGGTTTTTGAGGGACAGATGTAAAGAATTCCTCCGTTGCAGGTACGTCATATCTTTGCCATGCGGCCTAAAAGGAGACACAGACCATGTCACAATGAGCCAGTTAGCCTTGGCTGTAAAATGCTAATAATGGAATGGCTTAGACTATCGCCTGGAAGAAGATTAAAGTCCAAGGCTTAAGCCAGAAGAATGGCCGCTAACACTTGATAAAGACTGAGTGGAGAAAGGCAAGGTAACTTAAGGAGGAGAAGGTAAAAGAGGGATATCTGAGGATTTCAAGGAATGATAAAAAAGCCAGGGATTGAGGAGTAGAAAGACTAAACTAGCTTTTATCAGGAATTTAAAGCAGACAAGGTTGAGGTTTTCTCACAAGGTTTGTCCCTCAGCAGAGCCACAATGGAAATATTTTGACGGCTTTTGACGGACAACTTTAAAAAAATAACTTTCACCTTCTAATTGCTGTCTTCTGCATGGTGTCGGATTGGAATGATACTTTGAAGATAAAGGGCCCAAAATGAATTTTTCCTTCATTATCTATAATCTGTTCCCATGCATAACATGCCAGTGCAATTTGAGCTAAATCAGGCTATCAGAAGGACAGGCAAAAAAAAAGTAAGAAGTGCAAATGAGAGAGAGAGAGAGAGAGAGAGAGAGAGAGAGAGAGAGAGAGAGAGAGCGAGAGAGAGAGAAAAAAAAAAAGATAAAAATGTCCATATGTTTCGGAGGCCGGCTATCTTTCCCTCTCACTTTCTCTCCCAGCTTGCGTGAGTGTCTCTCTCTCTCTCTGGTTCCAGCACTGACCCCACTCATTAAAGCTGATTAAAACTTTTACAGAGAGCGCTGTTTGCCCTCAGAAGACGATAACCTCTACAAGGCTGCTACATAAAAGAATAATAGCCAACTACAAAAGAGGGTTGGACAAAGAAAAAAAACCCTTCGCCTCAGCCCAGCGAGGCCCCAATTGGAACATTTTAGAAAATTAATGAAATTTTAGATCAAATGAATTATAAATTAAGGAGAGGGAGGGGGAAAAAAAAGAAAAAAAAGATGAATAAGTCATAGGAAAATGTATTCCTGCTATCAAACTGTAGGAACATGTTATCCAGGCTTGAAGAAACAGGGTCAGGTTCAAGCCATGCGGATTGGGAGAAAAACAAAGGTTCCCGCTTGGCGTGGCTTTTAAGACAATTGTTGCAACTGTACTTGAAAGGGGACCGTGGCCCCGGCCCCTACAGAGAGAGATCCACTTTGACTCAGTTGCTGTTTGTGTTGTTTTGTTGTTCGCCGTTGTTTTTTGGCGTAGCGGCAGCGGGGATTTGCGACACATGGGAATGCTCTTTTTTAACACAAATCACATAAAATGCAAGCACAGGCTGAATGTGTGGCACTCTGGCTTCCTGTGTCTAATTAATAAAATCCCTTTTAATGTGGTATTAAAAATAAAAAAGGAGGCAGTGCAGCAGAGGATACATAATTTGATCCGTGCAATGTTGGAAGCCTTAGAAAAGTTGCGTTTTCTTTTTTTTTTTCGTGGGTGAGGCAGTGGCTGCCGTGCGACAGGACTAACATGATATTATCAGAGACGTGTGTGATACTTGTCATGTTCGCATTCAGTGGCTGTCAAACTGAAAAATTCATAGAAAGTGAGAGCCCGGTTCGTGTCAGCTGTCATTTTGTGCTGTTAAGTCAGAGGTTGTTGAAGTGTTGGTTAAAGTACTTAAGAATCAGCGTTCTGTCTCTCTCTCACACACACACACACACACACACACACACACATTCACTGTCTTTGTGGGGACCCGTCATTGACATAATGCATTCCCTAGCCCCTTACCCTAACCTTAACCATCACAACTAAATGCCTAACCTTAACCCTTACCCTCACCCTAACCATAACCTAATTCTAACCCTAATCCTAAAACCAAGTCTTAACCCTCAAACAGCCCTTTAAAATTGTGGGGTCCAGCATTTTGGCCCCACAAAGCTGTCCAGACCCCACAAGTATAGTGGACTCTCGGTTTTTGGACCCCACGAATATAGTTAAACAAGAACACACACACAGACACACACACACAGACACATACAAGACATGCCACACACTAACACAGCTGAAGGGTGTTAAACGGATCATTAGCACTGGGCTGCACTCAACCTTTCTCCAGCGGGGGTCAGAGGTCACAGGCCTGAGGAAACAAACCACTCGGTGATCAAAGGGTGGTCAACACTGGTCAGCCCCTCTGAGTTCATTTACTTTTACAAGCTAGCCTCAGCTGGTTGTGTGTGTGTGTGTGTGTGTGTGTGTGCGCACATAGAGCACAACAGGATTTATAACCAGAATAAAACTTTAAAATTTTTTAAATTCCTGACTTTTCTACTTTTTTTATTCCTTTACCCTGTTTAAACGTTTCCTGTTCTGTAACTTTGCATGAACTTGAAATCATAGCGCGATGTTATCATTATTAATTATGGCTAATCATAGTAATAAATTAGTCATGTAAGAGAATAATATCATATATTCTTTCTATACTCTCTCAGTTTGGCCCACACACTGTTTTCACACTGTATTTCTATGCTGTGGCTGCCACGCCTCCAAGACACCATTTAAAGGGCTTTTTCTCTTTGACCATGAACACTGAACAGTGGGGGAACATTGAGGGTCAATGCTTGAAATTCTCATTAACACCAGCAAAGCACTATATTCAGCAAATGACTCACTTCTCAGCCTTGATCGCACTGACTATCAGAAAATCACATTGTTATTGTACTGTGGATATGTGACCACTAGAGCCATTCTTTTCACAGACAATTGGATGAGCATTCTTGCCTTAGACCTTTCTGACTGTGATGGCATTGATATATGCAGTGTGAGCTCAATGAACACAAACGTTAGTATTGTCCATATACACAGGGAAGGCACATTTTGACACAGACTGATCTAGCAGGGGCTGGCACCAAGGAATGGTACAACAACTACGTCTCTATATTGACATATATTTGACAAGTGAAAATGGAATTTTAAAATATCTTTTCATGGATAAGATTAAATAATACACATATTTATTCAAGATTATTTAATAAAGATGACACAAACAAACAATCATGTTAATCCATGATTTGTCTTCCAGTGGCCCCAGTCATCTTCCCAGCAGAACACCTCGAGTGACGTCTCACAGTGCTGGAGCCAGCCAACGCTTCAGCCTCAGGAGCTCAGAGTGAGAAGGAAAAATAAATAAAAGCAACACTGGGCTTTGAAAAAAATAAATAAATAAAAAGTTTTTTAACTTTTATTATGAGGGCAATGCACATTAATCAACATTTCTGTAAATGTGCCAGTGTTAGTCAGACGGCTAATTTTCAACTGTAGTCCTAGTTACCTAGCATGTAGTCTATATCCTTGACGTTACACTTCCGGGATTTCTCCGGTGCTGCAGGAAATTCCACCGGATGTATTTTCCGTTTCCTTCCGCTTTCTTTGTGTTGAAATTTCTGTGGATTAATAGGGACTATTTTTGACTGCTCCTCAGATCTCTGCAGGGTAAATTGAGACAGCTAGGTAGACTATCTGTCCAATCTGAGTTTTCTCTCGCAGGACTATTTTGCAGCGGCTCCGTGCGGAGCTTAGTGACGATTCTGATTGGTTTAAAGAAATGCCATTAAACCAGAGCACATTTTCCTCCCATGCTATGAATGCTATGTGGAGTAGCCAGATCCTCCTTCAGCGTGCTTTGGAGGAGGGTCTGGCAAAGCGAGACTACCTAGCAGGCATGTCTTTTATGGTGGGAGGAAACCGTAGCCAACGGAGGAAACCCACGCAAACATGGGGAGAACATGCAAACTCCACACAGAAGGGGAACAAACTCTGCAGTGCCTACTTGCTGTGAGGCAGCAGTGCTAACCACTGAGCCACCGTGCCGCGAAAAAGGATTGATATTGCGATCAATTTTAGTGTGTCGTAGGGGCAAAAAAAAAAGCTTTGTGGCTTTTAAATAGCTTATTTTAAGTGCATTGGGACTCACTAAACTTAGCAGATATTCTTGGGATCTTGACATTATTTGGGTCTGTAACTGTGAAACAATATTAGAAAGGGTCATCAACTTGTGTTAAAATAAGGCAAAAATACAGGATTTTGAAGAAAGAAATACAGTTGTAAAAATCTCTGTTGGTTATGGTTTTCATTGCCTTTATTTTGTGTTGCCCTTGTATTGTTTCATGTACAGTAGCCTTTCTGAGGGCTACACTTTTTGTTCTGGTTTGTGACACTTTTAATCATTTTGATATTATTCCTAATGTTTGTTTAATCTCAAAATAAATATGCTAATCAGAACATGTTTGTTCATGTCTGGAAGAATTTATTACCACAATTATTTCAGAGAACAGACACCTCATTAGCATTTTTGAAGAAAAGCAGCTTTATTTAAAAATGCAACCTTTTCATTTTGTGGTCGATTATAAACAGCAGTTCTTTTAGACTTAAATCAGGTGGATTCTAATCTTGAAGCAGTTTGATGTTTGACTAATATGCTAAATACTTAGTCTAGGCTAAAATGTTCACAAAGCTTTTATCAAAATAATGTCTATTTAAATGTCTTTAAAGTATTTGTGTTGAGTAAAACTGGACTAAAATGTAAATTATATAGATTATATAAAATCTCACGACTCTAAGAATTAAACACTACCTAATTGGCCGATTGGTGTATCCAGTAGGACTTCCTTGCTGAAGCTGATGCTGATGCAGATATGACAGCAAATAAGACAGACCTTTTGTGTTCCTTTTCAGTGCACCTCTTATGATATAATTTAGCCCTCTAGGTACTTTGCCCTCTAATTTTAACCTACAAAAAAAGTTTGGTAACACTTTACTTGAAGGTATCTACATAAGAGTGACATGACACTGTCATGGACATTAGAGGTGTTGAAATTAATCAAATAATCGATGCATCAACTCGTGGACATGGACGATGCTGTATCGATAATCCATGTCCATGTCCAGTCCATGATCGATTATTTCTGTTTACAGTTTAACGTATGCCTAACAACCTTTCTGTTTACATATTCTGTTATGTTTTGCACATTCAGGAAGTGCCATGTGCTCAGTGCTGTAGTTTTATGTATCCAATTTATTTAGTATTAGAGCACCGCAGAATATTTTGTTTTTGAAGCTTGAAAAGCTATGAATTAAATATCCCTATATGGCTTTAATAGAAAAATGTATTTGACGCGTCGCGATGCATCGTGATGCATCGAGATATGGAATCGAAGACATGATAATCGGAATCGAATCGGGAGATCAGTGGAGATCCACAACTCTAATGGACACATGACACTGTCATGACACATGAACCCTAACCCTAACTCTGTTTATGACACGTTCATGAAAGTGTCACGTCACTCTTATGTAGATACCTTCAAGTAAAGTGTAACCAAAAGTTTTGTTAAAAACAAGGCAAACATTTATTTTCACTAAGAAATGAGCACGGCATGCTAACCTTTCGAAAGCTGACCAATGAGGTAACTGTAACTTCTTTTTATCTGGTTAATTACTGACTCATGACATTTTTGTTGATTTTCCACAGTGGTGGAATGTAACTAAGTACATTGAGGTACTTGTACTTTACTTGAGTCTTATCTTTTCATGCCACTTTGTACTTCTACTCCGCTACATTTCAGAGAGAAATATTGTACTTTTTACTCCACTACATTCATCTGACAGCTTTAGTTACTAGTTACTTTACAAATTAAGATTTTGGCACATAAAACACATGCAGTTTATAAAATACAATGTTTTATTGTAAATTAAACTACCCAACAATATATAGTGCTACAAGTCCAGCTGAAATGAATCGCCGATCAAACACTTAGCTCATTGATAGAACTGTTTGGATCGTTGCCAGTTTCTAAAATTTGAGGGTTCTGCATTGAGTACTTTTACTTTGAATACTTTAAGTACATTTTCTTGATGATACTTACATACTTTTACTTAAGTAACATTTTCAATGCAGGACATTTACTTGTAACTTGTATTTTTTACAGTGTGGTTATTAGTACTTTTACTTAAGTAAATGATCTGAATATTACTTCCACTGCTGCTTTTCCATTCAGTATCCCTATGAGGGCTGGGTCCAGTGACGGACTGGGATCAAAAAACGGCCCTCTGCCTTAAAATCAAGCTTCAGTTGCCTAGGTTTTGTGGCACTGTCTTCTTCTCCTTTTGTGGTCTTGGCCACTAATTTCGTGAAAGCATGCAACCTTGAAAGATGTTTGAGTAAGTTTGAATTACTTGACACCGACGTGGATAGGCACTTTTGCCCAGGGCATAATGTGCATTTCACGGTTACATTCGTTCCTTTAATTTCTTGGAGGGAAAAGTAATGGCTATACATTTAGAGAAGGCTACTTTTGGATTATTTGGGCTCGCCATACCTGTCTCTCATTGACTGACTCGCTTATGTTGTTCGTTGTGTATCCGACTATGCGTGCTTTCGAAACACCCGCCCAACTCCACCTCTGATTGGCTTACCATGAAATTGTACTCAACCTGCGCTTGTCTCATGCACTTCCCACTAACCAAGGAAGAACAAGTAAAAAACTGATGAAAAAAACAGCTTCAATTATAGTAACGCGCCTAATTTTTTTGGCAGTAACGGTAACATCGTTATTAAGATGGGAAGAAGAACCAAAGACATATTATCAGTAGTGGCCCATAGGGGGCAGCCATTCTGGCATTTGCCCAAATTCCAGATGGCCAGTCCGTCACTGGCTGGGTCTTAAACCAAACTCTAATCTTCCTCTCCTCTTCAGATTCCCAGTACAGGTAGTGAACAGCAGCCGGCAGCATGTCAGCTTTCAAAGCGCAAGGTACAGTAAAGTACAGAGGCGTGAGAGAGTGTTTGCAAAGGGCCTTTTTGCACTAGCAGGTACCTGTCAAAATCCCCTGAGGCTGACATGTTATTCCCCTGTTTGAGCCAATAACTTGACCTTTTTTCACAGCCAACTGTGTGTGTGTGTGTGTGTGTGTGTGTGTGTGTGTGTGTGTGTGTGTGTGTGTGTCCGACCAAGAGTGTGTCAGATACTGTGTTTGTGTTAGAGTATAATAGAAGGCCACAGAACACATTCCCCTCTCAATCGTACCCTGACGTGTGTGTGTGTGTGTGTGTGTGTGTGTTTGTTTGTGTGTGAGAGAGAGAGAGAGAGAAAGGCAGTGGATATCTCTGTCCCGCTCATAGCCAGCGTGCTTACAGAGGAAGGAAAAAATGAGGTTAACAATAGATAATCGGACATGGGGTGCTAGTCTTCCTTACAAAAGGCCGTCGCTGGCGCTCACAGCTTGTTACCGTATGCGCCTTAATAATTAATGTGCTCCTCCCTGGCTGCTCTGCTACATGCCAAGCTTTGATATAAGGTTACTGCGCTTAGGGTCCCGCCACAGGAGGGGCGGCTGTTCTAACAGCGCTGTGTTTCATGTCTTCCTATTTGAAAATGCCCATACAGGCGCCTCCAGTTTGGCCCTGGTGCCCTTGTAGGAGCAGGTTCCGATTAAGGTCGCAGTGCTAATCTTTTTTTTTTCCGTTAGTCAGCATTTTATTTGTACTTTATGTTTTTCCCCAAAACAATGGGAATAGTATTTTTCTCTGAGGCCTTTTCATCCACACACAAACAGCCTTTTAGGACACTGTAAAATGAGCTTTTGGAAAACTCCAGCCAAGACTTTTAGGAATGCCGTTTGTATGTTGTCGTGTAGACAGGGAAAACAGAGTTTTGGGCTGGTTTGTTGCTGGATGCAACAAAGTTCCCCAGCCATATTCAAACCAGGAAGTTGCAGTCCATGGTTGGCATACCGTATGAACTCCTAACGGCCAAAATACATTGGGCACGGATGCGACGCGTCAAATAGGCCGGGCAGAGAGTGTTTTTTTACTGCTACACAGACTCCGGCTGCGTCTAAAAATGTCATTCACTGATCCCTATACACTATAGTGGACTATATAGTGAGTAGTGAGTGATTTCGGGAACACAGCAGGAGTCATTGAGTACGTTTACATGCACACCAATATTCCACTATTATGCCGAATATGACATTTTTCTGAATTTGATACAGGTCATGTAAACATCATAATCTGGTTGGATATTCCGTATAAGGCCTTTTCCGGAATATAGCATTTTCCGCTTAAGACGTGGGAACCCGTTCTCACTCCGAACTCGTAAAATACGGACGTTTGGACAGTGGCTGTCAGCGTCTGAAGCGACGAAAAAGGCTTCCTTCAGCGTGTTGGTAGAACGTAGTGGGGAGAGCAGGCAGCTATGCGGGGTATGTAAGGCCGAAATTCCGTGTAGGGACATTAGTTGGGGTGGCAGATGGGTCAAACACAGGACTTTCACCCGGGAGCCCAGGGTTCGTGTCTCACTTGTCACGTTTCCTAAAGTTGCTTTCTTCTTTAACGGTCCTGTTCTTCCCACGTGTCACGGAACTGTAAGCCCACCCACGACCTTTTCCTAAACCCAACCGTCCCGTTCTTCCCACGTGTAACAGAACCGTAAGCCCACCCACAACCTTTTCCTTAACATAACTGCGTCAAAAGGGAAGCCAATAGTCCCGACCAAGCGCGTTTAGTTAAAACGCTAAAGGAGACTTTTAGCGTCAATAACAACGACAAAAGGCACCTGACCAAGCGTCCTTATTTTACGAGATGGGAGTGAGAACCTGTTGGATATTCCGGTATTATTCGGGTTTTAGAGGCATTCTTTGGACACGCATACAGCACATTTGGAATCTGCGTCTCAATCGGGGTTTTACCGCAGTTTACGCCCAGTTTACAGCCTCTTGCCTGTTTGAGGCTTACGGTCAGCTCTGTGCGTTGCTATGGTTGCTGGTACACAAACCAACCAGCCAACAGTTGGCAGGGCTGCAGACCCGATAAGAAGGAGAAACACAGCTACTTTTAAACATGATCAAAGACTTGGATATCAACAGGTTTTTGGATAAGCACACACATCGCTTCGCCGACCTTTTCAAGAAGCTGGTTGAAGGAATGAAAGAGGGAAGCTGTGTTCACACAGTCCAACATGTCCGCCACTGCTGGTGAATTTAGAAAAAATCTTATTTTGCACGGCTACATGTAAACGGGAATATTAGGGGAGTATTCACTTTCATTAGTAAACTAGTATGTAAACCGACGTCAGAATATCGTCTTTTTCGGAATAAGAGCAAAAACAGGAGTGCATGTAAACGTAGTCATGTAGCATGTGGCTGTGGCATATTGAGTTATAGCCAAGTTGGTTATGCAGGGTTTGGAAGCATAGGCTATATTAACTGGTGCTAATTGAATTAACTGAATTGTTTTAACTACAGGATCATTGATTTGATTGATTGTTTTGGATGTGAAATGCAAAAACACACAAGGTCCCCCAAGGTAAAGCGGTCTCCCGGAATATCGTACCCGCTCGCCAAAGTTCCATAGTGCAAGAAGAGGCGTTCAAGACGCAGAGTGGGAATGACAATGGCACCATTCTCCCTATTACAAGTCAATGTAGCATCAAAATTATTTTGTAGCTGTTATTTTTTTTTTAAATAGCTACATTATGTTATGCTATTAATTAATTCATCAATTCATTGATTTATTTGACATATTTCCTAAGTTCAATTGCCAGTTGATAATTAACTAACATAAACCTGGTTTTTGCATCATGTATTTCAGCCATAAACCAACCAGGTAATACTGTCTTGTGTTGAAAAAGGGAAAAAATAGACTACAGTGTTTTCCCTGGCTTTCTGGAAGACTTAGGTGCGTGTCTTTGGCGGGAAGTTTAGGTGCAATTGCAAATGCAATTTCTCCATACATTTTGTTTCTTTTTGTTGGATTTTGTCTTCTTGTGGGGTTTTTGTTTCTTTTGAAGACATGTTGTGTCTCTTATTGGTCATTTGTGTTTTCTTTGGGGTTGTTTTGGGTCTCTGTGGTAGTTCTGCGTCTCTTTTTCACATAATTTTGGACCGTTATTATCACCATATCTGTGTCTAAAATGCTGGAAAAAGCTAGAACAGATACAGTAAATGAATAACAATCAAAAAGCTTAAAGACTTGCTAAAGAAGTCCAACTAAAATCCTTAGATTTGAGAAAAGTCTTAGTTCCATTTATTAGGCTTAGGTCCTAGTCCATATCCACGACGTTCCACTTCTGGGATTGCTCTGTTGCCGACGGAAATTCCACCGGATTCCACTCATTTAAATCCTGACAGCTAGCTAGACTATCTGTCCAATCTGAGTTTTCTGTTGCACAACTAAAACTACTTTTAAACGTGTTTTAGTGGAACGTGTGAAATACACGTTCCACTAAAACAAGTTCCTTCCCGAGGCTGTTTTGCAGAGGTACCGTTGCTCCATACGGCCCTCCTCCGCAGCACTGTGGAGGAAGGGCTGGCAAAGCGAGACAAGGTGCTGCCCAAAATGGCTCGGGTGCTGCACCGAAACCTTACAATGGTGGGGAAAACCCTGGGCTTGTATTAAACGGCCATAGATTACACAGCTAGACATAATAGAGTATCATTATTGTTCAGGTTTGCAAATACAAGAAGGGAGGAGAGTTTAAATTTTAAGGAGACATATATGCTGCTTTTTTTGTATTTTGGGTTTTCTATTAGAACATGTTAACATGCTTCAATGTTCAAAAAACACTATGTTTCTCATACCATCTGTCTGAATATACCTGTATTGACCCTCTGTCTGAAACGCGCCATTTTGGCGCCTTTCTCTTTAAAGGGGCGCTATGCAGTTTTGGCAATTTCTTCGCTTTTTTCCCGCTGTTTGCTCACAGGTTTCTCTATAGAGCTCCCCCTACAGCTTCGGAATAGATATTTGACAACACTTGTAAAATCTTGTTGGCGACTCTCCCCCCTCCCATCTTCTCCCTCTGGTCATGTGCATTTGTTTTCATAGAAGCCGGCGAACGCACAGAGCCATTTCCACTGAGGTAGACAGCTAGTAAGCCAGCTAGTAAGCCTGTAACAGACAATTTACAGACAATAGCAAACATCCTGAGGTCACAATAACAAGAAATAAAAAGATTAAATGGAGTTTATCCCAAAGATACTTACAAGTGCAAAAGCAAGAACGCCAGGTCAGCATCTGATTTGCAGGCTTCTGTTTGTCTCAGTTCTCGCCATTCTGAAAACACAGGTCCGATGTTTACTCGTGTCTGACTCCTCGCTCGGTCAGTCTGCCGTTTCCTCTTTCTCTGTTCCTCCGACAATGCTTTCCTAGCTTTCTGCTTCTTTTTTGCCGGCTCAGCCATGACGATAGTGTGAAAAACTCCATCGCTACCTTGTTCCTATAGCTAGCCGGTTCCTGGATGTGTGCAGTGCCGTGAAGCAATTCGTTACATCGCAAGACCTGATATCAAGCGATACTTCCTGACGCTGAGGCCGGTGGCTCGCAGGCCCAAAGTTGCAAGGGTGGTTTTTCGGCTCACAGGCGCTAGAGGACTTCCAATGACTCCGAAGCTGTTCAGTTGAAGCTAGATTATGTAAGAATTTCTCCCATCTAGCGGTGAAATTGTATATAACAACCAACTGAATATTACTTTCTAGTAGGGATGGCCAAATGAAGCTTCGCGAACTATTTTCTCTTTTTTCTGAGCCCACTAGATGGCGCTCTCTGTTCAACAAAGGGTTGAAAACACACTGAATTGCCATTCCTTTAACCTTTTTTTTTTTTTTAACAGAGAGCGCCATCTAGTGGGCTCAGAAAATAAAGAAAATGGTTTGCGAAGCTTCATTTGGCCATCACTACTTTCTAGCCCTTCCCATTCCGAGCACGTTTTAACCCCTACGGTGGCCGAAATTAACTCGTAGTATCTCCATCGTTTACACGCAGCTGTTCTGTAGCCACTCCAATATTAACTTTGGTCTTGTTGCTCTGCCTGTCACGTTGTCGTTTTAATTCTCTTTTTCCCTCCCGGCTGGCATTCGTCACGGTGCCACTGAGTGTAAAAGTGTGAAAGGCGGAGGTATGTCCCTCTTTGTCTAATGGATTTTAAAGATGGACGCGCAACATGGCGGCCGTCATTCGAGAGATTCGAGTATGCTTATGAGAATACTTTGATTAGTTGGTGGAAGTAATTACACATGAATGAGCACATATTTGTGAAAGAACAAAGGGGTTTTTGCTAAGAATCAACTCAAAAAAATTACACAATGTAGGTTTAAGGTAAATTAAGCTAACAAAAGTGCATAGTTCCCCTTCAAGACCCCCTCCCGAAAAGCCTAGTCTGCTCTGATTGGCTTGTAAGAAAAATATGGCGCACATCTGCAAAGGTAGTTCTTAAGCCGTGACTGGAGCTACTCAGTTGGGATGAATCACATGTTTTCTGATCTAGGCAGCCTACAAAAAAGTGACTGGCTTGTCTTATACTACAGTTGTTGCATTGATAGGCACCTCCAAAGTCAAATGTATGTGCACAAGCAGGGAAAAAGCCAGTTTTTCCTCATACTGTATGTCCCATTTAAATTTGACTTTGTTTATTTTAAATATCATATAAATACTTTTTTACTTTTATTTCTGGCAGGAATGAGCTTTAATACATAACTGTACTTCCCTCAGACAATCTTCACAAATATCCTGCACCAAAATGACTTTTTGGCCAAGGGGAAGACAAAAAATGATTATATTATTATAATAATAATAAAAAATTATTCACGACAATGCTGCTCCCAAGAGAGAAAGTTTAAGATCCACTGCTATAAAGTGTGGAAACTGTAACAGGAAGTTGGCAGGCCCCTCACTGTTCTGACATATGCAGAAACCCCCCTACGCACAGGGATCTGTCAGTCAGTTTCAGGGGCACAGCTGCAGCAGGGCATGGGGAGAATTAGCCCCCTACTGTGCCCCCCACACCCCACCCGTCCATCTCCACCCACCCACCAACCTTCCCTTCCTCCACCGCTCATTCTTTCACCCATTCACCCCCTAAGCGAGGGCCCTTCTTTTCCTTTGGCCCTAATCAGGGATTTTCTCCAAATAATGTGTTTATTTTAGTAAGGGGGCGGGTAGAAGTCAAGCTCGTCAAGGCTGTCCATTTCTGCCATTTAAATTATTGATGCATGTGCTGCAGAGAAATGGTGTGACAGGACAATACATGTCTCTGATGGCACTAGCATGTGCTGATAACTTGTGGCCAAGTGTCTCTCTTGGCATTCTGTCTTTTGCATTTTTTGTGTGTGCATCTTTTATCAGTGATTTGTTTGGTTTGTACCTCTGTTCTGTGTGCCTGAAGTCTAGTAGTTCTTAATTCCTTCTCCTCACATATTTGAGACATGGGAAGATGGACAGCGGATGGAGGGATGGCTGACAAATGAATGAAAAAGGAGTGCATAAATATGTAGAAATGTGCGTGGTAAGGAACCCAGCAGTCATTTTATCTCCTTGCATTCCTAAGAGTGAGGGAATGAGTGGCCATGTCTGCACTTCAGGGATTATGTCGGTCATCTTTTGTGTGCGGAAGGGTTTAGGGGTTCACACCAGATTAGGGACTGGAGGATTAAATTAGGAGACTTCAAGAAAATCCTTCAGACTCTGCTCTGTTTATCCCTGTGTAGGCAAACACCAGTTTAACTCAACCGTAAATACAGTTGTGTGTATCAGTGGTCAAAGAACATTAAGTACTTATGCACTTTTAATTACCGGAACTGTTTTTTTGATCAAATGAGTGCAATAAGAGAAAAGAAAAGGAGATATTCTGTTGACACACTGTCAGAAAAGTTTAGAATTTTGAGAGGATTATTGATTTATTTTGTCTTAAAACTGGCAGGCCCGTCGCACACAAACTCTCTGAGTAGAAGCATGCAAGTACAAGTCAAGTGGAAATGTAGAAGGGTCCATGAAATGCAAATTATTTTGTATTGCAATCACTTAATTTGCAATGAATGCCCATTGGGTCATATGCACTCTAAAACTCTAAGAGATAAAGGCATGAAAAATCAGAAAGAAATGTAGCTTCTCCTTGGGCTTTTCCATGTCTTTCGCTAATGGGAGCAAACAACCACAGCAGTGTCAGGATTTCCCGGTATGCATGCATCTACTCGGAGAGCTTGTGTGCGACAGGCCTGTTAGTACTCCTGCATTCAAATCCAACATTTCCTTTAATGTATGGCATTGGACCACATGGCTGACCACAAACCAGCTTCCAAGAAATGTCAAAAATAAACATCTGCGCTCTCTTTGAGCACGTATCAACATCCATATGTGATGCTCAGGCCTGTGTTTTACTTAAAAAGGTCCGGGACCCCTTAATGACCAGGACATTTTATGTTTAAGCCAAAAAAAAAGGGATTAAATCACGTTTTATACGTTCGTTTTATTTTTTTAAAGAAGCATCCGTCCACCAAATCAGAGGGTGAACGCTTGCAAACCCAAACACCGGACCGCATAATGACAGCCAAGGCCTCTGGCAAAGAGGCCACAGAGGTTGTAAAATAATGTGAGGCGGGAGGGGAGGGAGTGGGGAATGACCAGTGCTTAAGTATGGGTTTCCTTCTGGGTTATACATGTCTTCATGTGTGAGCAGGCCTTGTGATCAGCGAGCCCAAGAGAGTGGAACGGTCGCCTCAAATAGAGTGCGACGAGCAGCTTCATAAGTCAAAGCCTGAGAACCGTGTGACACTCTGCCGCTCAGTGGGAAGGGAGCTGATACCACACCGGTGTCAGGGAGGAAATGGGAGTCCTCGTCTGTATTTCAAAACCACCCTAACCAACACGTTGATGACAAATTATAGAGCGGGTTAAAGCCAGCGGTGGAAGAAGTATTCAAATCCTTTACGTATGTAAAAGTACTAATACCACACTGTAAAAAAACAAACAACCTCTGTTACAAGTAAAAGTCCTGCATTGAAAATGTTAAGCAAAAGTATTGTAATAATAATAATTTATACTTTATTAATCCCGCAAAGGGAAATTACAATGTTTTCACTCTGTTGTTAATCCCCACATTACACACAGACCTGAATTAAACACACATGCTCAGTACCTATACATGCACTAATGGAGAGATGTCAGAGTGAGGGATCTGCCCATGGAAAGGCGCCCCGAGCAGTTGGGGGTTTGGTGCCTTGCTCAAAAGCACCTTGGCAATGCCCAGGAGGTGATCTAGCACCTCTCAACTACCAGCCCGTATGAGGACTTGCAGCAGCAACTCTCTGGTTCCCAACCCAACTCCCTACTGACTGAGCTACTGCCACCCCTTAAGGCTTATTACAAAAATGTACTTACTGTATTAAAAGGTAAAGGTACTCGAAGCAGAAAAACCCTCACATTTTAGAAACTGGAAAGTATCCAAACTGTTCTGTCAATCAACTAAGTGTTTAATGGTCTAATCATTTCAGCTGGACGTGTAGGCCGTTATATCATTGGGTAGTTTGTGTGCAAAAAGTACAATATTTCTCTCTGAAATGTAGCGGAGTAGAAATAGAAAGTGGCATTAAAAGAAAAGACTCAAGTTAAGTACCTTAACATTTGTACTTAAGTACAGTAGTTGAGTAAATGTACTTAGTTACATTCCACCACTGGTTAAAGCAAATGACAAATTACAAGCTTTTCATCCCACTACGGTAAACATTTATTCGCTGACATTCACTTCATTTTAGGAGGGGATTTTTGAATGACATCCAAGTCCCAGGGTTTGGTCTTTTTCAGTGGTGGAAGAAGTATTCATATCCTTTACTTATGTAAAAGTACTAATACCACACTGTAGAAATACTCTGTTACAAGTTAAAGTCCTGCATTAAAAATGTTACTTAAGTAAAAGCATGTATGTATCATCAGGAAAATGTACTTTAAGTATTAAAAGTAAAAGTACTCAATGCAGATAAACCCCCACATTTTAGAAACTGGAAACAGTTGTGTCGATCAGCTAAGTGATTGATCTTCTAATCATTTCAGCTGAACTTAGGTAGGTCGTTATATTGTTGGGTAGTTTAATTTATAATAAAAGATATTTTATAAACTGCATGTGTTTTGTGTGCAAACATCTTAATTTGCAAAGTAACTAAAGCTGTCAGATGAACGTAGGGGAGTAAAAAGTACAATATTTCTCTTGGAAGTGTACCTCAAATTTGTACTTAGTACTTAAGTACATTCCACCAATGGTTAAAGCAAATTACTAATTGCAAGCCCACTACGGTAAACATTTACTCGCTGACATTCACTTCATTTTAGGAGGGGTTTTTGAATGGGGTTAGGGTTAGGGTTTGAATGACATCCAAGTCCCAGGGTTTGGTCTTTTGTGATTTGGGTTTGTGGTCAGAGTTTTGACATTCCTACCAACCTGATCTCACAGAATTCCGTTAAATGAAC
The DNA here is from genome assembly GCF_031162955.1 of Sander vitreus. Classification (NCBI taxonomy): domain Eukaryota; kingdom Metazoa; phylum Chordata; class Actinopteri; order Perciformes; family Percidae; genus Sander; species Sander vitreus. The sequence goes on along the minus strand of NC_135871.1, from coordinate 3,612,716 downwards.
ACGGTCCTTTAACTCAAAATATGTAGCAGTTTCACGGAAAAGCCAAAATTCCGTGATGGGCCCACGGAAAAATTCCGAGAGATGAAGACGGATCGCCGAAAATTCCGTGATGGGCCCATGGAAAAATTCCGTCAAATGAACCTTTAATGGCCAAATGGCCCCTTAAGTTAAGAAAAAGGTCGTGGGTGGGCTTACGTTTCCATGACACGCGAGACTACAAGACAACAGGACTGTTGAGTTTAGAAAAAGAAGAATGGGACGGTTGGGTCTAGGAAAAGAAGAACAGGACGGTTGGGTTTAGGAAAACAATAACGGGACGTGGGACAACAACGGGATGGTTGGGTTTAGGAAAAGAAGAACAGGACGGTTTAGGAAAAGAAGAAAACGACAGTTGGGTTTAGGAAACGTGCGGGACATGATCCCCGGTCTCCTGGGTGAAAGTCCTGTGTTGTTTGACCCATCCACCACCCCAACCAACCTCCCTGTGCAGATTTTCGGCATTTCATACTACTCGCTACTGCAGTTGTGCTGTGACCACGAAAGATGTTTCCCATTGAAATACATTAGATTAAAAAAAATGTGCTGACCACCACGAAAAAACGAACACCAAGTGCCGAGCCACGGTGCCGCTGCAAAATCGGGAAGGAACTTGTTTTGGTGAAACATGAGCACATACATTCAAAAGTTGTTTTAGTCGTGCAACAGAAAACTCAAATTGGACAGATAGTCTAGCTAGATGTCTGGATTTACCCTGCAGCAGTACCTTTTTTCGTGGTGGTCAGCACATAATGGGAAGCAGCTATACGGAGGTTGGGTTTAGGAAAAGAAGAACGGGGAAGGGACACTTCACATTCCGGGACACCATCCGTGGTCTCTGGGGGATGCACGACAACAACGGGATAGTTGGGTTTAGGAAAAGAACAACGGGGAAATGAAATGTCACATGCGGGACACGATCCTTGGTCTCCGGGGTGAAAGTCCTGTGTTGTTTGACCCATCCACCACCCAAACCAACCTCCCTATGCGGATTTTCGGCGTTAAATACTACTCGTTACCGCAGTTGTGTTGTGATCACAAAAGATGTTTCCCATTGAAATACATTAGTTTAAAAAAACGTGCTGACCACCACGAAAAAACGAACACCAAGTGCCGAGCCACGGTGCCGCTGCAAAATCGGGAAGGAACTTGTTTTGGTGAAACATGAGCACATACATTCAAAAGTTGTTTTAGTCGTGCAACAGAAAACTCAAATTGGACAGATAGTCTAGCTAGATGTCTGGATTTACCCTGCAGCAGTACCTTTTTTCGTGGTGGTCAGCACGTAATGGGAAGCAGCTATACGGAGGTTGGGTTTAGGAAAAGAAGAACGGGGAAGGGACACTTCACACTCCGGGACGCCATCCGCGGTCTCTGGAGGACGTGGGACAACAACGGGACGGTAGTGTTTAGGAAAAGAAGAACGGGGAAAGGAAACATCACACGCGGGCCATGATCCGCGGTCTCTGGGGGATGCACGACAACAACGGGACGGTTGGGTTTAGGAAAAGAACAACGGGGAAATGAAATGTCACATGCGGGACACGATCCTTGGTGTGTATATATATATATATATATATATATATATATATATATATATATATATATATATATATATATATGTGTCAATATATATATAATGTTTCTCCAAACAGCCATTGTGGCCCTAGGTACATTTCAGGTTTATTGTACATAAGCATAATAAAGAGTACAGAGATTAGACTCCATCGTTTATACTAATAGTTTTCTTATAGGGGTAGAGAACCATCATAACCCCCCGATGGAATCCAGACACTGGTGGTGGCGGAGAAGGAGCCCGAAGACCAGACCGCAGGAGGCTCCAGAGCGGTCAGCTGGAGAAAGACGATGACTGGAGGTGGAAGGGGAGGTGGAGGGTTATACGCTTTGCCTGAAAAGACAGCTGATAGCACAGGGAGAGAAACAGATTTAAAGCGGGGTTGTGACGCTGTGATTGGCCCTTGGAATTTGTGGCCAATTCTGATTGGTACAAAAAAACAATACAATGTTCTTCACAAAGTTTTGGGGAAAACTAAAAAAAAAAACAAGAATATTAAAAACATGAATTAAAGGTAATTCTCTGCTCTCCCAAAAAAAATTTAGCCAAAAGAATAACTAGGATTTCCACACAGTACATAACAGTTCATTATTCCTGGAGAGCTATGCATTGTAATCTATGCATTAATGTATGTGCATAAATGTTTGCCATGGACATCTATGTTATGCAAATGGGGGGTGCATCACGCTTAAACGAAGAAAACCTTCAATGTGCCCGTCTGTTCCGAGCTCACTTAACCACAAAAGCTCCTTGAGTGGCAAACCAAGGACAGATTGCGCCAAAACCAATTATTGCGCCTTTGTTTTTAGCGGTTGTTAAGTCCACAGATCTCCTAAGAGCCGGAGCGCTGTTTTGATGTCTTTGAGTCAGGGTTGTTGGTGGATGGCATTAGCCAGAGCTACAAAGAGCCAGGCGGGCGATGGGGGGCCCGAGCCTTGGTCCAGATGGCACGCTGCCACCGTAACCTTGTCAGCACCTGCTCTCCAGGCACTTTGTCCGGGCATCGCCGGCGGGAACTGAGAACGGGCACATCACGCCACCCCATCGCCATGGCAGCTAATGAGTCCCGTGCCCGCTTAATTAAGGAAACCAGCTTAATGCAAGAAAGAGAGGAGGCGGGGGAACATAAAACACAGCATATGCTGGACCGCAACCAAAACAACAGAAATAAATAATTAGCCCCCAGGACATTAGGGAGTGATCGCTAGAGCCAAAATATCATTAAAATTTGAAATGTAAATCTCCTTATCGTCATCCCAATGTCACGAATTAGCACTGCGGCTCAACGCATTAAATCAAGGCTAAAAATATTCAATTAATAAATGAATGAGTGGTGATGAACTTTTGATTATTTTGGGCTACAGTCCAAGTGCACCTTATCAGGCGACGTCACCTTGGACTAGGCCTCGTTGGTCTGTTAAATAGTGTCGCAGCATCCTTTTTATCTGCTTATGTATTTCTGTTTCTTAAAGAGCACTCCACATCGTGGAGGGGGGGGGGGGGGCTGTCCATGTTTATGCCTGATTAGCCAAAGCACCACAACATGCACTTGCTTTTGCTCCAGCAATAAAAGGCAATAAATCATTTAGATTTTATTAAACTCAAGTTAAAGCCGTGTGCATGTGATGGAATTACGCCATTTAAAAATGTTCCACGTCAGCCCCACCCCTCCCTATGGATATGCGCACACGCACGCACACACACACACACACACACACACACACACACACACACACACACACACACACGCACAGACAGACACACACGCACAGACAGACAAGCCCTACACTCCTTTGCCCTTATTATGCAGGACAAAAATGTCCCTTTAAGAATGTCAGCCAGTTCCAAAAAAAGGAGGCAAAACAATCCTGTGTCCCTCCACATCTGAAGACGCAGAGAGCGAGGGATGGAAGGGGAAGGAGAGTGGAGAGTGTAGAGGGATGGGGTGGGGGGGGGGGGGGGGCCCTAATGTGCAAACTTGTTTCCGTCCTCTACGGCTCGCCCATCATTTATTCAGCAGCTCGGCGCTCGAGACGGGCCACTCGCATTTGCTTGATACTCAATTATACATTAGTGTACATCACTTGGCAATCTGTTCATATCAATTTAATTGGATTTTAATATTGCCTCTGATCTTGTTGTCCAATTAACAGTGCTGGCTGGCAATAAAGCAGAACCACACACTATGTGACACCTTTGATCCCCGCCATATGGAGCCCTTCCATTGATTACCGCCACCGCCACTGAATTTCACTCCCTCAATATGGCCTGTGATGAATGGAGGTTGAGGGTATGTGTGGCGGGGGGTGGGAGTGTTTGAAGGGGTGTGGAGTGTGAGGTATGTGTGGAGGCATCATCATCATTGCGTCCCCCCCCACACACACACACACACACACCCAACCACCACTGATGTGATAAAAATTTCACTTCGCAGCGCAACTTCATTTATTCTGTTGACATTCGCCTCTGATTAAAAACAATAAAAAAAAAAGAGAGAGAGAGAGAGAGAGAGAGATGGTGCGGCCATGCCCTGAATAGCATATGCAAATGGAACCCTGGGCATCTATCTTGTTGAAGCCAGGGGGACTGAATGACTGACTGGCACACTGGCACTGCCTTGACAATGACAACACCGCGTTGCATTTTTTCTCGCTATTTCTGGCCTCTGTCTTTTCCTCTTTCTCCCTTTGTCCTTTGTTTCTGTTCCTCTGCTCCCCCTCTACCAATCTTTTCTCCCTCCCTTCTACCTACTCTTCTCTTCCCTCCCTCTTCCTCCTCCTCCTTCTCTCTTGCTCTTTACCTTCTACCCCTCTTGCCCGTGAGGGATTCACGGGCGAGTACTGGCTCTCGTAAAGCAACAGTCAGCAGGGAAGAGGAAGAAGAAGATTTTTTCCCCCCCCTCTTTTCATAAAAATTAAGCAGTGCAATAAGTAAGGATGAGCTGGAGAAAGATGAGGGGGCATTCATTTTTCATAGGGACTTACTTTAGTTAGTGGCAAACAATAAAAGCAGCATGGGAAAGGATAAAGAGGAAACAGTGAGTGGAAGGGCTCACACGGACAGCGAGAGCCGTGGCCGTACAAAACAACTACCTGTACTCTAGTCTTGTTCACATGAAGCTGGAGGGCAGGTGAGGTGTGTGTGTGTGTGTGTGTGTGAGTGAATTCTAGTAGATTAGGGGGCTACATAGAAGGAGGAAACGGGTCAGATGGTTGTTTGGAGGGTGCGGTTGTTAGTACAAATGCCCAAGTAAGGCATCTGAAAGGGCTTTGAAGGAGTGTGCATGTGTCTATGTGTCTGTGTGTGTGTGTGTGTGTGTGTGTGTGTGTAGTTGACCCAGTTCATGCTCAAACATTCCTAAGATAAAAAAAAGGTGTATTTTATGTGTGTGGAAGTGTGCACGTTTGTGTGTTTGCCTGCCTGCATGCCTATATATATATGTATATATTGTGTGTGTGTGTGTGTGTGTGTGTGTGTGTGTGTGTGTGTGTGTGTGTGTGTGTTTGTGAGGCCTGGGGACAGCATAGAAGAGCTCATGTCTGGTCAAGTGGTCAAGGCTTTTGCACTCAAATCTGCTTAGGGCTATTGACTGAGTAACCCTCATCACTTCACTGTAACATGGGAATTTACACTCATCTATCTATCTATCTATCTATCTATCTATCTATCTATCTATGTATCTATCTATCTACAAAGACCAATACAATGTGGCGCACATCACTGCTGACTGCAGCTCACCTACTTTTATGACAGCAAAGGTTTCTACCAGTTAACTGTATCTGTGCTATTCTTTTTCTTTCTCTGTGTCCCTGTTGAAAGCACTGCTGAGTAGCGGTCTATCATTAGAATAATTAATTGTTCAACCAAGTGGCGTATTCAGAGGGAGCCACTCAGGCAGAAGCAACAAGACAGCAGTTAGTGAGGAGGAGGAGGAGGAGGAGGAGGAGGGTGAAATCGAGCGTGAGGCTACACAACATAAACAGGTTTTCCTGTTATGAGCCCGAGCAGGCGTGAAAAAGGAAAAATAAAAAAATAAAAAGGAAATTACGACTCCTCTTGTGTACTGTGTGTATGATGAATAAATTAATCAAACTCATCTTTTGACCTTTTGAACTGCCAAAGTAGAACTGTCTAGAGGAAAGACACAGCACGTGCATAACATTTTTTCAGGTAGAATTCAAATAGTCTGTCAGAATTAACATAACAGATTCATTGATCCCACTGAAACAAAAACATCTTTTGTGGGATATAGGACAAGTACCAATACAAAAAATACAATCTTCCTCATGATTTTTTTGGAAAGCATCTTTCTACAAAAGCTGCTTTGGGGACGGCTATGGCACAGGTAATAGAGCGGTCCCTATATCGCATGTCAGTCAGTACGTCCTGACCCAGAGCGTCGAAAGTCCCAACGCTTAAGGAGACTTTCGGCGTGAATAACAAACGCCAAAGGCACATGGCCAAGCATCCATATTTTATGCAATGGGAGAGTGAGAACATGTTGGAAATGTATAAAGATGTGAAATGAATGGCGGCACTGGAAGCTGGTTCAAAATAACAGGTGTAGGATGTAAAATATAATGGCCTACAATTGTGAGAGGCCTTCGTTAAATGACAGTAGACAGTAGACAGTAATCAGTTCTTGGCGGATGACCACATTTTGGCATATGACACTGGTAGCCGCTGTATCTCAATCAATGATCCTCCCCCCTGCTGTGGTACGGCGCATGTGTGGGGACACACACACAGAGATCAGCGTTAGGTACCGAAACCCAGTGCTAATATGGCACCGGTGCCAAAACGACCAGTATCTAACAACCCGAATAGCAACGCGGATTTCGGTGCCACTGAAATGCCTTCGCTTCTCTCTGATGCGCTGAAACAGATGTTAGAGGCAACAGAAGCATCGCTGCATGTGATGCTAGTTAACACTACACTTGACAGCAGGTAACGGTGAGTTATTATTTAACCCATGCAACTTCTAGGCAAGACCTGCCCTTCAATAGCAACCACACGCTACTGTTGGCCAGGCGTCCATGCTTACGCAAGGTAACGTAACCTGATTTGTTCAGGTCCTATACCTTGACCAGTCGGCTATCCTAACATTAACTACTCGAGGTCAATGCCTAACCCCAACCTACTACTTACTTAATAGGGGCTACTTCGTAGGGTGGGACTAGAAGTTGTGTGGGATCCATAATAACGTGATAAAGGCAACGTAAGCCTACCGTAAACATGATTAAAATGCTGACAGCTAAACGGTGTAAAGTGTGACTGTATTTCATTGTAGAGGATTGAAACAGTTCAACAGTCTGCAGCTGCCATTGTCGTAAAACCAACACAGACGGTGCGTTTACTTGAAACTAGTAAGCCTTGTGGTGCATTCAAAGTTCTTGGAAAATACCCTTTTCTCATAGAGTGGTTGTTTTGTCGTTTTAACAGCAGTTTACTGGTGACTTAAGTTATTGTTATAAGTTATTGTTATTAAGTAAGTATTGGTTCAGGCATCATTTAGGCACCAGCACCGTTTTAAAAGTATCGTTTTAGCACCGGCATCGGAAAAAACCCAAACAATACCTAACCCTAACAGAGATATCCCACTTTATTGATAGATGATGATCACATGTGTTTGCACCTAATGTAGAACTCATGTAAATGCTGCACTCAACTCGTCTTTTCTAAGACAACAGGCATATTTCACCATTGTCTGAGGCGTATGAGCTGAAAGAAAACACCATGTAACACGACATGGCTTTAACATCAACAGATAATCTGAATTGAGCACTCCCCAAACTCTATCCCAAGCTGTCCATTATACTCGCCCATGCATTTTTACAATTCAAATTCATTCCCGCAGACCACTGCTGCCAATTTATAGTTTCCTATTTTGTCAGTGATTTGCTCTTTAAACCTCCCATTCAAGACTTGGCATTAACTTGAACAACTACATTTTCTCAGTGAGTGGGAAGTCGTCAATCTCAAAGTTGTTTTGGCAATAATCCAGCCTGTTCTCTGCCATTTCTCTTTGTACTGTATACTCTTTCTGTCCTGTGTGTTCATGCAATAAGGTACAGTATGGCTTCACTAACAGCCCCACAACATTTTCAATCCAATGAAATATACAACAGATATTTCACCATACTATAAAGTGCTCATATTATGCTTTTTGGCTTTTTTTTCCCTTTCCTTTATTGTGTTATATATCTTTTTTGTGCATGTTATAGGTTTACAAAAGGAAAAAGCACAAGGTCCACCCCAAAGGGAGTTATCATCTCCCACAGAGAGCACTGTTCATGAACTGCTCAAAACAGCTCTATTGTAGTCCAGCCTTTACTTCCGCATGTCATTTTGCATCACTTTGAAACACACGTTACAATGCTCGCCTAGCTGCTAGTGTGGCAAGCCCTCAAACCAAGCTAGTTAGAGCGGAGGCCTGAAGAGTTCTGATAGTTGTATCCAGGAGACAGTGCAGAATTAAGCTGACCTAGGTACTGCGCATGTGCGACTCCCAACAAAGATGGGACAGAAGTGAGATGTCTCACTCAGTAACTAAAACAGAGAGCTCAACACACGGGGTGAACCAATTAGTTGCAGAAATGTGCAGTACGAAAAAATATATGGTGTTTTTTGAAAATTAAACCATGTAAAGTTATTCTGCTACAACCTCTAAATACAATTATGAACCTGAAAATGAGCATAATGAGGTATTTAAAGACACATATTGGTCTGAGTGCGAGACATTCGGAAGTAGTCGGAAGTGACACCTATTACTTTGCTGGTACTGTGTGAAAGAGGACAGAAGGTGTTGCTAACATCAGTACCTTCCATATTTTACTAGTTATGTATATCTCCACCGTGTGATCATGTGTCAATTTCCAACCTGACTAATGAAAGAACTGATGGTTGGGGGTTTCATCTTGGATGTATTATAAGACCTGTATACAGCGTTGGAGTCCTGTTTATTTCTGTAAGAGTTGCTCAGTGAAGCATACGGCAAAAAAGTTTCAAAGCATCCGGGTTTACTTCCGTGATATGCGGCCCACTGAATATGCGCAGTAATGTGTTTCTCCAGCTCGGCCCAGAGACTTCACATTGTGGTGACGTCACAGGTTTTTGAAAAGTCCATGGATTCAAAATTCAGAATAGAAAGAGTCATAACCGACCTCGTTTGCAGTTTGAGGTGTCCTGGCAGCAGTTTTAAAGATGTCTATTTTACAATGGTGGCCTATGGGGAAAATCCTTTCTGGGCCGCGGGAGGATTTTACGTTGCAATACCGTGAGTGGCCACTGGGAAAAGTTGGCGGAAAGGCTGAGCGCTGTTCCTGGGGGACTGGGTTTATTACACACCTGCACTGCTGCTGGGCACACTGCATTTTTGGGATACAGTCAGGGAGGCCACTAAAGGAACACGCCGACTTATTGGGACTTTAGCTTATTCACCGTACAAGTTGTGATTTGTATAGTCACAGGGTGTACAAATAACAAGGTCACTATGCTTTTACTATCTAGTAATTGTTGACTCTATTACTCCAACTCTGAGTGAACTCCAGGCGAACTCTCTGCTCCTCACCACAGGGCTTCAGGTGTAAGTAGCAGAGGTAGCAGTGCTTCGCCTTTCTGAAAATATAGTTCCCAGTTTGTATACGGTTAGAAGATGGCTGTGTGTCATGTGACCTTGTTTTTTGTACACGCTGTGACTATACAAATCACAACATGTAAATAGGAACATGTTGGTGTTATTTTGTCACTTATTGGGATCAGTAGGCTAGTTGGAACTGGTTACCTCCAGGATCTGTGCTAACCGGTGAGACTGAACCAAAACGTTAAAGTTGTGTTGATTCATTTTCTTCTGAATCTTATAAAGAGCCCCTATACTTTCTTTTTTCCTGTCTTTTAGTGTGTCAAACAGTTTTTGTGTATGTAATAGATGTATGAAGTAAAACACAAAAAACACATTTCACTCCAAATGAAGCTTTCCTTCCCAAAGACAGCACTTTTGCTCAATTGCCTAAAAACGCCTCGCCGACATTCCTGTTTCAAATTCCTCAATTAGTGATGTCACTGATTGAGAATGCAAGCCAAAGAGTACAAATATGACACTAAAAAGGAGTATAACAGGGGCTCTTTAATATGCCCAAATATAGCTATTCACCTTTCAATAGTATTTGCTGGCTTTGCTGTTGCATTCAAGTATTTTAGCAAGTGTAGTTGTACAATTTGGTATAGGTTTAATGGGTCATAATATAATATTGAAAAAAATGTAACCTTCATATTACCGGTTGAAAATGAGATTACATTTGATGTTGAAAGATTGTACCAAACAGTAAAGGGTTGTAGTAATGGAAGACATCAGATTAGGCCTTGACTCTACAGCTACATACTGCTCAAAGAAGTATAGAGTAGAGAAGAATAATGGTAAAGACTAGGGCTGCACAAAATATTGTTTTTTTTACTCGTCATCGCGATGTCAACTGGCGCAGTACACACACATCGCGAAAGACACTCCGATTTCTTTTTAGTTAGTTGAAAGAAAATATCAGTAGAAAACGGCACTTTAAAATGTAACTGCCATTCTTTTTTAATGGTGCCTTTTATGTTCTATTAAATGTTAAATTTTATTGTAGATATGTGGATGGTGGTGGGGGTGGGGGTGGGGGGTTTAGTGGGAGGGGGTACTCATCCTTTCTTATCTGCCATGTCGCCCAATCGATAACTAGGACATCTAGATAAGGCCTCGCAAGCTGTTTGCACACACAGTTATCCCACTGAAGGACACACATGCACACACACGCACGCACACACACACACACACACACACACACACACACAAACACAAACACGTGGGGCTTCATAGACTGCCATGTAAACTATTCGCACAGAAAATTCAAACACACACACAGCTTCTTAAACAACAAGCACACTTTACGCACACTGTATGCACACTTACACACACTCACGCTCCCTCTTTTTCCTCTAATCTGTCGCCTCCTACAGTAAATCACCCTCCCAGCAGTGCACAGGTCTAGATACACATTGCTGATAGATCTCAAGAGTAGCTACTGCTGCAAACTCCTCAAGCCCATCACTTTGCCATGAAATTCGTTGGTAAGCTGTGGCGTTTTACGCTTCATCGGCCCCTGACTATTTCCTCTGGTGGAAGGCACATCTGCTTTCTCCATCCAGACGCCGGCCGTTTGGGTCCCAGAAGGCAGTGTTAAATTAGGGAACAGTGCAGCTTCGTACAATGTTACGAGCCGGCTGTAATCTGGCTCTGATATGACACTGAGACCCCGTAAGGAGGGCTACGCAGGGACTATTAACGACTGTGTGCATCTTTATTTCGTAGTTTGTAGGGGGAAGAATATCGACTATATTCCACTCGCATACTGTACATTGGACTCACTTGACATATTTATTCTCATTTTGATGGTGCTAAGGCCATATCTCACAGGGTTTTTTTTTTTTTAATCTTATTCTGAAATTCAGAGCAGCTCTTACTTTGTCTCTTTAACACTTCCTTCTCTCTCTTAGTACTGTTTTTCTGTCTTCCCTTCTGTCTTTATATTATCAGTACAGCTTGTGTGCATGTGTGTGTGTGTGTGTGTGTGTGTGTGTGTGTGTGTGTGTGTGTGTGTGTGTGTGTGTGTGGGTGCAGCTGACTGGCTGACTGGCCAAGGCCTTTGAACACTAAGACCTGGATGAAGGATTGAAAGGCCCCTTGAAGCCCCTTCAGCCAACACTGACACCCTCCAGGGGCAGAGGAGCTAGGGAAGGGAGATCAAAACCGGAGAGACGAGGCCAAGAGGTCTACGCAAAGCGAAAAGATCCGGGGAGCATCTACAGTCCAAGGAAGTATCTGTGGTCTCTGCAGAATTTCTAAAAGGGTCAGTGCAGTGAGCAAAAAAAAAAGGCATCAAAACCAGGAAGAGTACGCTGCTGTGAAATGCCGGGTACTCTAGGAGAAGAATGGGCTGAAACATCGCCCTGAGGGGCTATGCCAGGCCCAATGGCAACTAATTCCTGTGATGCTCTGAAGGATATCATGCTCGAAATGTTTTCAGACGCCTGTTGAATTCCTGAATTGTGAGCTTTGGGGTGAACAACTCGTCAAAGCGACTTTGGAATGGCTTCATTTTTATTTTAGAAGCCAATGTTTGCTCCCGGCATTCATTCAAGCTCGTCAGGGTTTCAATGCAACGTGTATCAATCGGGTGAAGTAAAGACGAAGTAAGGATCCGTCCCTCTTATTTGCCTTGGCTTCACCTTAAAGTATCTTTCCAAAGCACAAGCTGTTGCAAAGCCGCTTTCAATTGCCTCCCACTCACTACTTTACCATTCAACAAGAAACAATTAAACAAGTGAGTAGCCTTAGCCATGACACCGAAACAATGGAGCACTGTGATGGAGATCAACAGCGAGTGTGCGATTCACCACTCGGGGTCAGTGAACTTAGTAGCATACTATGTAGGCTAATGGTCATTGAACACTGGTCTGATGGAATCCCTGGCTGAATCCTCTGGTAATAATCTTTAATTCCTGCACCCACACTTTCCACAATTAGTCTGCCCTCGCCCCATCCATCACTGGCCAAAAAAGGCACCTGGGGCAAGCAGGAATGAAAAAACCCCCAAAAAAAGAGTCAAGAGAGCATTTCTCATTTAATTATTCATCCATTATTTTTGGTAAACAGCTGCACAGTTTGATGAATATTTTGTCTGTAATCAGTGGACTTTATCTTCGAGTATCTGGATTTTGCTCATCTGTCTTTCTCTCCCTCTTCTAACCTTCATCAGTACAGCGTAGAGCAGCTGAAGACACATATGGGCATTGATTTTCGCCCAGAGCCATGTGGGCTGAACTCAAAGAGAGCTTGTCAGAAGAGTCGGCGAGAGAGGGAAGAGTGAGCAAGAGAGAGAGAGAGAGAGAGAGAGAGAGAGAGAGAGAGAGAGAGAAGGAAAGCAAGAAAGAAAGACAGAAGGGAGAATGGAACCTCCCCAAACGAGCATCTGACAAAAACAAGGTGCCTGCCTGACCCCCCTCGCCACCTTCGACATGTGGAAACTCTTAGAGGAAAAAGATGCTGAAACAACAGTGAAACGAGTGAAGGAGGCACAGGGTAACAAAAGAAAAGAAGCTGCTTTCATTCCCTTACTTAGTGGTCGCCTTTTCTACATTTTCAACAAAAGAAATTAATGCCCACTTCGAGTGTGTCCATTGGGCCACAATCTGTCGGCACGCTTTGATGTGCTCATTGCAGCCTCCTCTGAAGTCTTGTACGTCGAGTTCCTCTAACAAAGGGAATAAAATAGGAGGGTAAAGAAAGACGAGAGAGAGAGAGAGAGAGAGAGAGAGAGGCCTGTTTTTGTATTTGGCAAGGCACTGCTTGTATTCCTGGCGGACATTCTGCCTTCAGCTCTCGTTCCTCGCGCTCTTGTTCCCCTCTTTATCGCTCTCTCTCTCTTCCTCCTCTCCAGCGCCGGGCCTTGTTGGAAGGTAAGGACTTGGAGAAACTTAATGATCAAACAGGTAAATCTCATTTTCGTTTGATGTTTATTTATGTCTTTTCTGTATCCCCGCAGCATTCTACCCAAGACCCCACACGGTTTTGTTCTTTCTTCTGTTTTAAGTGCCAAACATTTCTCTGTCGAACCTCTTAGCAGGTGTGAATACCGATACACCAACCATGAATTATGTCAAGGACAAAAACCATACTCTAAAAACTACTTTTAAAACTGTATTAATAGATGTTTGGGCTACATGCGGTGCAGAAATCTGTACAAACAACATTGGCGTGCTTTAAAGTTGATATGGCTAACATGTTAGCACACAGCCTATTATACAAAACCAGCATATGGAGCAACACTAGAGGCCTATACTACGAAGCAAGATTTGGCGTTAACGAGGTAACTTCAGGTTCGACCCAGGGTTTTGTGTACCACGACGGTGGATCACTTGTTACCGGGTTCAGTCGCCGTGGTAACTTCTGCTGAACACCTAACCTGGTCGGGAGCAGGTTATGTTGGAGATCAGAGATCAACCGGTGTAAAAGCACCGCCTACTGACCAATCAATACTCGATTGATAACCGTTCTTAGAAGATTAGGTGGAGCTCGGTGCGCGGAGAGAGAGAGAGGTGGGCTCATAAAAGTTCAAACATTTAGAGACCAACAACCCCGTTAACATTCCCTGATGGGTATTTTTATGAAAGATATAGATTTTCAGTGGAGGGAATTACGTATAGGCTATTTGTCGGCTTGTTGAGCCGTGTGTTGCCAATGCGCACATCGGTTTAAATTATGTTTTTATATTTTTTATTTGCTCTCACGATCGCTTACCACTGCCAGGGTTGCAACTGAAATAATAGGCTAAAGCAACGACAGTTTATGGAAAGCACAAGTGTAATTAGGGGAAGTGATATTGATAAGCATTGTGATTTATGCATCTACAGCGTTGGCTATTTTTTGCCAGCTTTCCTTCCTGTTTTAAGAAGCAGCGACTGTATTGCGTTTTGCCTGTAAAACCGTGTCTGTGTTCTTCATATTTATGTAGAATTATAGTTTGCTCTTCTTATGTAAAATATGCGGGACCGTGTTTGTTAGGTTAGGTGAAGGCGGGTAACTGAAAGAAATCCAGGCCATGTTGATCTTGATTCGTAGTACAGACCTTAGCATTCATTTGGGGTTGTGTTTCTGGCCACTCAATGAATGTAATACTCACGCTCCTTCTAGCTCTCTTTTGGTCTCCACCAACTCCTAAGAAAAATATCTGCCTCTCTAGCTGCTCAATGCTCCACTGTTTAGTGCTAGGTAGGTAGCAGACAGTTGCATTATCAGAGTGTTTTCACTGAGAACAGCTGCCTCCTGCTGCTAGAAATGAGTGAAATAAAAAAAAGAAATAACGCAAAGTCATGATATCACATTGGAGGGGGGAATGACACGCAGCAAAGGGCCGCAGGTCGGAGTCGAACCCACGGCGTCGAGGAGTAAACCTCTACATATATGCATGCCTGCTCTACCAACTGAGCTAACCAGGCCACCAGATGTCAATGTTTTATTTTCTTAAAGTGATTGATCAAATCTGCTAGTGGAGCAATAATATGGCATGCCAATATGTGTATACTATGTCCCATATACAGAGGCTCAGTCCTCGCCGCAGATGCAGCGGGTTCAAATCCGACCTGCGGCCCTTTGCTGCATGTCATTCCCCCTCTCTCTCCCCTTTCATGTCTAAGCTGTCCTGTCACAAATAAAGGCCTAAAATGCCAAAAAAAAAACTAACTTACTGAACTTACTGAGTATATGTGCCATTACAACAATGAGCCTCCATACAGTAGGCATACTTACTGTATTCAGAACAGAAATAATACATGTAAAGCTTATAATCTTGATAAAACCCTGGCTCTTGTTCAACATCCCTACATACAATGTTTGCTACTAAAATGGTATATTGCAGGTCCACTTCTGCACAGCTAGATTTCTGTTGTCTGAAATCAATCACCGCCCTCAATCTGAGAGACACACACACACATACATCCCTTGTTTCACATCAAAGGTGTGTCTGTTTTCTGTGTTGTGTAAGCCTGTTCTTATTCTGTACACTTGACCTTCTGGCACCAAGGCCCAGTTATGGCTGATAGAGACAACAAACAAAGAGCGATCTCTATCTCCCAGATCATTACACAACCGACACCGTGGAAGGCACAGTACAGAAATAGCCAAAGGGCAAGGTGGACGGCCCATCGTCAGGGCTCATCTTTCACACAGACAATACACCTGCATGCTGATACACACACACAGATGCATCATACACAGGCTTGTAAACCCTCACAGGGACATACATTTACAGTACTCACATGCACATAGCTGTTGTCATGTGTAAAAGGGTTAAAAACCTCATGAACAAGTTTAAACTTCAATTAAAGGGTATGGGCTCAGAGAAATCTATGACCCTTGAGGCGTATGGAAACCTTTCAAACTACATTTTATAAGCTCAAAAATACATGGAGGTCGAGCTAAACACAAAGCTGTTTTTGTACATCCCGAAATGCTGACCTTTTGGAGATATGAACTTTTCTTGAGTAACCAGTGTAATGGATTTACACACACAGATAATCGCTTGCAGTTTCAGCAAAAGCTTTGTCCCATCTGGCTAACTGCCAAGGACTTTAAGGCTGGAGAAGATACAAGGCCACATTCCACCTGAACTAATGGTTTGCAAACAAGTCGGCTCTGATAGCCACTCCTGTCTAAAAGCCATTTTCATTTTTTCTTTCATTTTTGGGAGAAATTAATACAGGGTCATTCCTAGGTTTCCTCAGCCTTATATTCCCTAATTTCTAGGGGAAACTGATTTCAGCAACAGTAGAGCTGACCAACAACAATGTATTTACCATATCGTACCAAGTCATATCAGCAGACTGAAACAGGTGTAGGCTGAAGCTCTTGTACATGTTATTAGATCCTATGTTACCTCAGCCCACATTCCACCCACGCCCAAATGTATCCTGTGACCTAGGATTAGGGTTAGGGATATGTGGGTTAGGGGTAGGGCTGAGGCAATAAAGGGTTGAGGGAACATAGGGCTGAGGGAACACAGGGCTGAGGGAACACAGGCCTAGGGAACACAGGGCTGAGGGAACATAGGACTGAGGGAACATAGGACTGAGGGAACACAGGCCTAGGGAACATAGGGCTGAGGGAACACAGGGCTGAGGGAACACAGGCCTAGGGAACATAGGGCTGAGGGATCATAGGACTGAGGGAACATAGGGCTGAGGGAACACAGGCCTAGGGAACATAGGCCTGAGGGAACACAGGCCTAGGGAACATAGGCCTGAGGGAACACAGGCCTAGGGAACACAGGGCTGAGGGAACACAGGCCTAGGGAACATAGGGCTGACGGAACATAGGGCTGAGGGAACACAGGCCTAGGGAACATAGAACTGAGGGAACATAGGGCTGAAGGAACATAGGTCTGAGGGAACACAGGGCTGAGGGAACAAAGGGTTGAGGGAACACAGGCCTAGGGAACATAGGGCTGAGGGGACATAGGGCTGAGGGAACATAGGGCTGAGGAAACATAGACACGCCCCCATTAATACAAGACTGAATGATAGTTTGATCCTTTGACGTATTTGTTAGGAATGATCCAGAAACGCCTCACTTTGGTACTAACATTAACAGGCAAACATGGTGAAACTTGTATGTACTGTATGTTGTGCTGTCTTGACCAACTTTAGTCTGATCTTGGAAAAATGAGCAGCTATCCTGATGTACCACACAGTTCAGCCGGTTCTTGATCTGTCTGTTAGTGAAGGTGCTATTTTGCTCCATTGGTTGCAGCGCTGAAGCGACTTAACGTTTCCGGATGGTCAAAGCTAGATAAAATGTTGACAAACTGCTCAACTTACACTTACAGTGTGTACCGTGGTTGTGCATACACATGGTTTTCCTGTCCAGAGAAATTATTACAGATTTCTTTGCTGCACTGTTGGCCTGTTGGCAACCTTTGCTGATATCCTGGCTGGTCTTTTCTTGCTCTATCCGACTAGCACTGTTGCCGTTTTACCAGTTCTCAAGTCATTGCTTTTCCTTTGTGATCAGAACCAATAGAAAAAAGGCCAAGTTGTATTAAACTAGAATTATTCTTTCACATCAGCTAGTAACAGTGTTCTGTTAGGGGTTATTCATTTGTTTATTAGACAGTGCCCATGGCTGGCCAGTAACCAGCCATCAAAGGCTTTGCCCCAGTACCACAGAGCCATCACTAAAATAAAGCAGTTTCTTATTTCTCCATCCCTCTCACACCGCCATCTCTCATTCCTCCCCTTAGGGTTCGTCTATGAAATTAAAATAAAGTGAATGAAGTTCCCCTTTGAAGAATGGCCAGAAAGAGAGAAAGGGCTAAAACGACAGAATGAGAAAGAGACAAGGGGGAGAAGTGAGCAGTCGGCGGTCTTGTAGAGAAAGGCTGGCAGTATGTGTGAGAGAGAGAGAGAGAGAGAGAGAGAGGAGAGGGAGAGGGAGATTTTAGGGGCTGGGGGGCAAGCGATGGGAGTGCAATTAAAAGTGCACACACTGGCAAAAATCTGGGTGCTTTCAAGGCAGAGTAGCCGCGGACCCTCTTTGGGGAAGTCATCACACTAAGGCAGTGTGTTTGAAGATGTGGTGAGCTCTGCTAACTGATGGTTTATTACAGTCCAGGAAGTACTGCAGCCTTCTATTATGCCTATCTGAACCCCTGACTTCCATTTTCTTTCTTCTCTCTTTGATTACTTACTTACCAAGTGTTAAGATTATTGGGTCAATTTAGACCAAGTTTGGCCTTCCAGATATTTAGCGAGGATGTCTTCATCTGTGGCTTCAGGACTATCCAGTACTAATGGGTATACAGATTCGTATTTAAGTTATACCCCCACAAAAGTCTTTTAAGCTCTAACCCGAAAGCTTATGAGTTTCCTTCTTTATTGCAGTGGTCATTGAATTCATTGAATCTACAATGGATTCCATTCCACGCAGCGGACCTGCACACCGTTTTGTTTATACTCCTGTAATCTATGATTTGAGCTTCATGGGATCGGTAGTAGCTTGGGAACAGGAGGTTTCGCCACTTCAAGTCCCCACACTAAGTACAAAGTGTGCACTGGTAGCTGGAGAGGTGCCTTCAGGGCACTGCAGAGGTGCCCTTGAGAAAAGCACTAAACCCTTAACGGTTTGGGGAAGCCACCTCGCTCTGACATCTCTTCAGTGCATTGGCATGTGTGTGTATTTCCTATGTGTGTGTAGTAAAAATAACAGAGTTAATTTTCTTTACTATCTCCTAGAGGGATCATTATAAAGTATTTATTAGTATTATTATTTTTGTCACGGTATAACCACAACTCTGGGAAAACTTGATACTATGGTTACATCCAGGGCTTCCAGAGCTTTGGCCGTACATATGAAATTCCAGAGACTGGCGCTAGCCCGCCAGGCTGAAGGTAAAGTGGAAGGCCCAACAGCACAGTGGCCCGATGGTTAGCACCGTGGCCTCACAGCAAGGTTCCGGGGTTCAAACCCTGGCTGTCCCGGGCCTTTCTGTGTGGAGTTTGCATGTTCTCCCCGTGTCTGCATGGGCTTCCTCCGTTTGCTCTGGATTCCCCCACCACTAAAAACATGTAACCCTCCCTCTACCAAGCTGATGTGGGATGAGCGTCTGGTGCCGTAAGGCTACCGTGCATCACCCAGGTGGGTGCTACACAATGGTGGTGACAGAGAGTAGGCCCCCGTCCTCCGTCCCCGCTTTGAGTGTCTATGATAAAGTGCTATATATGTGTAATTAATTATTATTGTTATTATTATTACCTGTCACCTGGCTCCGCTGCCACTATGTCTTCAGACCAACACCATCTTCAGACCAGCGCCATCTTTGGACCGGCGTTGTTTAGCCTCGATGCTCCGGTGTTAATTTGTAGACATTTAAGACGCAGACAAAACATTAACACAACTAAAGGAAAAGGAAAAGAAACGTCACGCCATTCAGCAGCACATGTATTCCTCTTCAACTCTCTCTCTTCCACTCAGTCTCCTTCACCTCCGCTTTGTTAGCCCTGAGACGCAGATGAGCCAAACTCACCTCAGCCTGGCGACCAATAGGAAACGATAGTGCCGTGACAAAGAAACTTCACAGAGTAGTCCATGGGACATGGAAAATATCAGCGTATCAGACAGTTAGAGCAGTTGTAACATTTTAAACCAATTATCTAAAACAGTGTTTGCTTACTTTTTGGACTTGTGACCCCTTCAAGTAAAAGCTATTGTCTACTTCTGATCCTTGTTACAGGTTGAGTACTGTGTATCTACAGGTTATGGCTTTTTATGAGACAATTATCCAGTAGGTCATGAGCAAAAAGTCTTATGATTTTATCATGTTAATAATTTCATGAACCTCAGACTTATCTTGACCCCCAGACTGGGAACCACGGATCCAACCTATTTATTAAGAAGGAGATTCAATCTGAATGTCCATTAGATCTGACAGAATTACGTTATGCAACCAAATTTGTCCAAGTGTCCCTGAGCAAGACACATAATGTCTTCCTCGTCCATTGCCGCCATATAAACTGGTTGAAATCCAAAGAAAGGGAAGATACTTGCTTTCCTTTTGAGCACATCTGTGTTTTCATTTTTGGTTACAAAGCTGTTGGACACAAAGGCGTGTGTGTGTGTGTGTGTGTGTGTGTGTGTGTGTGTGTGTGTGTGTGTGTGTGTGTGTGTGTGTGTGTGGGTGGGTTCCTTGCAGTATATATGGGCTATTCTCTCCTTTCCTCACCTTGTGGAAGCCATAATAGCCAGTGATGAATCGCAGAGCTGACGTGTCTAATTGCATTCCTTTCTACTCTGTTCTGTAATGACAGCTGTTTTAAGGGCAAACCTCACCCACTGTGAGTGTCAAACACTGTACAGCATAAAACAAACATACACACACTTACATTAAAAGATACACACACACACACACACACACAAATGTTCTCTCGTGTGTGTGCATGTAATGCAATATAGCATGCGTGCTTTGTAAAAAGCTAAAAAAAAAAAACGAAGAAAGAAAGATGTTCATGCAAAGCACCTTGCAGTGATTTAACCTTGCATCTGTAGGAACAGCTCCCTAAGGGTTGTGCAATCCATTTTACCAAAAAATAAAGACAAGAAAGCGAAACAGAAATTAAATGAAAAGAGGTAAGACAAAAGGGTAAGGATGGGAGGAGGAGAAGAAAGGTAAAGGAGAAAGTGTAGCTGGTAATGTGTGAGGACGCAGGAAGAGAGAAATTAATTTGTGAGGGGTAGAGCAGAGTAGAGGGAGCGTAAGAGAAAGGTATGCAAAAGAAAGGAAACTTGAGAAGGTTAAGAGAAAGAAAATAAATCGGGCATAAAAGGGACAGTAGTGAGGGAAAAAACAGGAGTAATAAAAAGATTAAAGGAGGAAAAGAGGAGTAAGAAGTGAACCCAGGATAGGAGTGAAGAGGACCAGACAACAGGGAGGAGGAGAAGGGATGAGACAGGAAGAAAAAAGAGACGACAGAAGAAGAGAGGACAGGAGAAAGCAGAAGGGATGGGAGGAGAGCTGGCATTCTCTCATGTCATAGTTAGCGTTCATGCCATGGAGATAACGCGTAAAAGATGACCAGGCTCGGCTGTAGACGATCACCGAGCCAGCGTGGCAGAGCGAGGTCTGAGAGGACAACTCAACAGGCCATTAGTGCTCCATAAATGATAATTTATGTGTCCATGTTGAAATCCGGCCACGGGAGCTTCATCACCGGCTCCTTCAAAGTGTCTTCTGCCACTAATTACCGGGTCAAAAAAGCAATTTGTACCATCCGAGAACAGCCTCCGATCTTTCCCACACTCTCGCTCCGTGTATCTCCGACACAAACACGCACGCACTCACACACACATGGAGAAAGATAAAAAAATAAATAAAATAAAAAACGCACATAAACACCCTGCACATTATGCAAAGGCACCAGCTGCTGGTAACACCTCCCCAACAGGCTGGCAAGGAGAGAAATGGTGGTGGAGCGAGTGGTGGTGGTGGTGGGGGGAAGCTCTTGGGTGGGTGGGTGGGATTTAGGGGGGGGGGGGGGGTGATGAAAGAGTGAGAAGGAACGAGAGCGACAGAGGGGAGAGCAGGCATAATGAGTGTAGCTTTGTTTACAGGCCTTTTGAAAAGGGGTTGAAAAGTTGTGTTGGATGTTAGGGGTTCTAATTCCACATTTTAGTATCCTACGCAAGTAGTAGTCGTATAGCTTTTATTTATGAATGCACTGACTTAAAAACAATAAACGGAAGCAATTCTTCAGATTTACTTTCAAAACTGTGTAGACTCTCATGTAGCGTTGCTTCCTCCCTAGAAGAAACCAGGCTGCTCTCATGAACCATTCAAACATATTTCTACGAAAAGTAATGCACTAGTTAGTATGTATTCTAGGTTTTTATAACTGTATGCACCACATTGACTGCTGCTGTATAAGAGCACGAAAAGGTGGTCGGGGTGGATGGATGGTTTGTAAATCACAGGGCTTTCAAGCGGGGCAGCAAAGTTCGTGTCCTGGAAGAAGTTAAGGGGAAGACACAAGACTTTCACCAAGGAAATGGATGAAACCCTAAGCCGTGTCCCGGCAGTACTACTTACTTTTCTAATCGTTTCGGTGTCTAAACTTAACTGAAGTCGACGCAGGACAGTCACCTTTTGTCGGCTGAACTCAACAGCAACGGCCTTGCGGTCGCCGTCATTTCGCAGGATATCATACGAATGGTTGTGCGTACGTTTTCGTACGATATCATACAAAACCCGTTCATGACAACGCGTTGCAGAAACTGAAGTTGCAAGGCACATTTGTGCTGGATGCATGATGTGGCAAGGGAAGAGGTTGAGTGGGTACGCACACACACACACACACAGACCCACAGACACACAAAACCTCACAAGGTTTGTGTTTGCGTGCTCTCCTCAGCCCTGCACACACTGTAAGGGACAGGCCAGTGCTTTCAGAGGCATGTCAACTGGACACATTAACTCATAAAATGCCCTCCTCTCCATGAAATATGCAGTGGCGGGCCACCAGGATGGAAGTTGACCATCCATAATTGATGTAAATGAGGAGCTCTCCCACAGCAAACACTGTGCAGATCTGGCCGCCTCTCTGTGTGTGTGTGTGTGTGTGTGTGTGTGTGTGTGTGTGTGTGTGTGTGTGTGTGTGTGTGTGTGTGTGTGTTGCAGGGGAAATAGACCAATGGGTTGAATTTTAAGTTGCCAGGGGTAAGGTCATATATTGTAGCATCATGCAGCCAAGCTTCAGAAGACTTGCAATGCAGTGGAGAAAAAAGAAACCCAAGACAATGTAACACACGGTGTTGTGTGCAGTAGTTGTTAGAATATTAAGAACCGTGACTGAGCCGAAAGGTAGAAAGGAAGAGAGTTTGTGAGCCAAACAAGGTGAAATCGTTGTCTTGACACAAGCACAAATTGAAATCTTCCACATTGACCTTGTATGAATTGATAACATCCTGGCACTTCAATAATGGATGCATCCCCCTCGCTCCCACCCACTTTTTTTTTTTTCTTCAGTTCCCATGTCTGCCAAGAAGCTGGATGTTTCACTCGGCTGGCATGCAAGCAGAATGAATATTTTACTGAGCATAACCGCCATCTCTTTCTCCATCAGCATCTCTGACATGCAAACGAACAAGATGATCGTGTTCACACAGGATAAGCGAGGTGAGGGTGATAGCACACTTTGCCGATGAGCTGATGCTCCCTCCCTTCTTTGATTCCTCACTTATTCTCTCTGCCAGCGGTAATCAAGCTCAACTTCACTTGTTCAGAGGAAAAACCGCTGCTTCTTTTTGGACTGTCCTAATCAGTGTTGGGCGAGTTATTTTAAAAATATAATGAATTACTTAATGAAAAATTGTATTCACTAAT
This sequence comes from Sander vitreus, assembly GCF_031162955.1. Classification (NCBI taxonomy): domain Eukaryota; kingdom Metazoa; phylum Chordata; class Actinopteri; order Perciformes; family Percidae; genus Sander; species Sander vitreus. The sequence continues at coordinate 3,589,643 of NC_135871.1, read as the reverse complement.
TGTACAACAGAAGCAGATGTCGTGTATTACCTTTAACATGGAAATTCATTTTTGACCTTAGCGGACCAGAAAAATCTTAACTCAAAGGTCTTTTTATTTGTTTTTTTTGTGAATCTTTCAGCAGCATTTCATAGTTTTCATTAACCGACGGATGGGTCAGAACAGAGACATGGGTCTCAATCTCTCCGCCAAACACCAAAGTTCAACACTCATTCATGTGATGATACCTGAAGTCCACATAGTCATAGGCGGAAATCAGGAGGACCCATGACTAAGTGGGCAAATAAGAAAACAGTCTGGTAAGTTCAGAAAATGACATCACTTTACTGTAATGTAGCCTGTAAAATCAGAAAAAGACACGATATTGCGATATCCCAAATTTTTTACGATATCTAGCCTCCTATATGGATATCGATATAATATCGATGTATTGCCTAGCCCTAGTGCCTTTATTATTATTAGTGCCGCTATTATTTGGATATCGTGATTTGAGACTAGATATCGTTTTGCATTTTGGATAATGTAATATGACATAAGTGTTGTCTTTTCCCTGGTTTTAAAGGCTGCATTACGATTATTTTTTGGGAATTTTCGGCCTTTATTTTTGACAGGACAGCTGAAGACACGAAAAGGGAGAGAGAGGGGAATGACATGCAGCAAAGGGCCACAGGTCGGAGTCGAACCCGGCCCCCCTGCATCGAGGAGTAAACCTCTACATATGGTTGACCGCTCTACCAACTGGGCGCCCAGGCTGCATTACACTAAAGTAAAGTAAAAGCTGTTTTCTGAACTTACCAGACTATTATTTGCTATTACCCACTTAGTCATTAAATCCACATTCATTTTGATTATTCATCTCAAATCTCATTGCCAAAATATTTTGTAAAAGCATCAATAGTCAACCCTACAATTTCGTTGCAATATCGTTATCAAGGCTTTTGGTCAAAAACATTATTTATTTTTTATTTTATAAGTTTATTTGTCAGGGAAAATACATATAGGCATTGTTACATCTAAAGTTTAACCGATGCAATGTATATGGGACTTCTAGCCATAGGCTAATTTGCAGTCCTTGGTTAGGCTTTTAATAATGACACATGGTTAAACACTATAAAACAGTTGAAGCAGACAAACAGGCTGACACAGATGCATAAAAACTAACAGTAAAGTTATGATATTTTCTTTTCTTTATATCACCCAGCCCTACTACAAAGACTTTGACTACCAGAACTGGTTTCACAAAAACGCAGGCATTTTGTGTGCTAAAAAATCGTAACTTCATATGCTATGAGCATTGTTGGATTGCGTTATTCAGTCAAAGAGCCATCTTCAGGTGCAGCTTTTATTGAAGCAGGGAGTTATGAAAGGAATGAATGGACGCATTTCTAAAATGTGTGACTTTTCCGACCATTTAGAAAAATGTTGTGTTAAGTCCCAGCACTTGGCAACAACTTAGTGTGGCTTATGATCACAGCTCTTCCTGTCATGTGTCCCAAGGCAAAATCAGTGTTACAAACATACTGAAATAGCATATGTGTTTAGCTGATGACTCATTTTTGAGCACATAGAAACAGCTACTTTTTGGGATAACGACTTGGCGAAACAAGTGTTATAACGTAACTAACCAAGAACCCGGATCTCCCACACCAAAGCCATGTGTCATATCCACTGCGCCATCACCTATCACCTTATCTTAGCCATTGTGTTCAAACTCTTAACAAATATGCCTTTGTTCTCAACAAAGTCCAATTATTTTTACATTTTTTTATTAAGACCTTATCCAAGGAAAGAGCTCACAAACGTGAGAGTGTAACGTGCGTAAAATCGCCTAGGCATTTTCTCCCTGCCTCTTCAGAGCCAAATCAATGGCCATTTATTCTCTCCTTCGCCCTTGTGAATAAACCAGGGGGACAGAGCTTGGATGTAGTTACCGCCACCTCTCTCCTGCTAAGTCTTCAAGGTCAGTGTCTGATTAATGCCGAGCAGAGGAAGGAACACATAGCCTCTGTTTTTTTGTTTTTTTCCCTTTCTTCCAACTAACCTTTTTCTTTCCCTTTCTCTCCCTTTTCATTCCATCTCTGCCATGCCTTCTGTTGAATGGCAACCCTTAATCAAGCCTTGACTGGAGTCTTGATTTGAATCACCCTCACACACACCCTCGCCAAAATTCCTACAGGCAAATAGCCATGAAAAATGTATCAGTAATTCCTCACCTTGTGCTGTGCAGCTATTTGTTGTCCGGCTTTAAACTGTGTAAAATAATATATTATTGAATTCCGGGGGAGGAGAGTCGAGGGGGAGGCAGGCGGAGGAAGGGCAAGGCACACAGGGAGACCAAGGTCGGCTCGTTTTGCCCGAGGAGCTGTCGATCAATATCATTTGGTCAATAACTGCTTTATTACTACCACTATCACTCCGAGCGATATCATTTTAGAGTTAAAAACTTTTTTTTTTCTCTCTCTCTGTTCAAATATTGAACCGTGTGCCAACTAGAATGCACGGCCCCATCAAATGAAAGCCAAATGGATGCTTTGCTATTCTAATGTTTGATATTCAAACATATTCATCTGATGGGGGGGTGGGGGCGGGGGAAGAAATGAGATGTGCTCCATCTCCATATTATCATTTGTCCTTATTTTATATTTCACATATTGATTAGGCCTGTGTTTGCATAATTATCGATCGAGGGCATGACTTACCAATGTCTGATGATTCTTTAATAGAAGCGTGAACTCGTAATGTGAAAGTGGCAGCTTTAGAAGGAGCTTTGCTCACGAGCCCTCGCGGCTTGGTGAAAAAAACGTTCAACAGCCGGAGGATGTTTCACAGATGAAGCTACAGTCAAGATTGCATCTGCATTAATCCCACAACAGAAGAAGAAAAATGGCCTGGAAGATTCAAGAATTCATATATTGGTTGTATATTTGTTCTATGTTGTATATTTTATGATAATAATTTCATCACATTAGGTCCCCTTTATTAGTATTAGATGCTCTGTTATGAGCACTGCGCTCAGTGGTGGTGCTGAAGATGATGCTGAATACCCTTTGAAGTCATTTTGTATAAATGAATGCCTGTGGGCTGTGCTGTGAATTAAAAATGCGTACGTAACAAAGCCTAACTGTTGCAAACGACACAAAGAAATAGTTTTATACGAAAAAACAATACAAACATCTGTGAAACGTGTAGTTTTGGTTCCTCCTGCACGTTCTAGAGTTTCTTAAGATGCTCTTTGCACTCATTAAGTAATGTCAGAGAAAGGCATCTCGCTCAGCCAATAGGTAATCTTGCATAGCCAGACCTTTTTTTCTACAGCGCTGTGGGGTAAGGTCTGGCTACATGACATATACCATCTGGAATAGGATAATAAAACGCTCTGGGTTGTTTGCATTTCTTTAAAACAATCACAATTGTCTTGGGGCGGCGCTAAGCTCTGGACCAGCAGCAACGGTGGCTCCACAGAATAGTTTCGGGAAGGAGCTTGTTTTGGTGGAACATCTGCACCCCGGAAAAGAGAACGCCACATACAATTATTAAATGAAGTTAAGTGTTCACCCTAACCCTAACCCTAACACAGTACAGTAACGTGAGCTATTTAAATTAGCTGGATACAGGTCTAAAGGTTTTTAGCTTAATTTACCTTAACTGAATAGCTTCGGAGTCATTGGAATGGTTATATGACTTTTTTTGAAATGGTTGAATGGTGGCCGTCTCGCTTCCCGCTAGCTTATCCTGTACTATACGGTAATTTCTCTACTGTGCGACAGTAAGTCGCGTGGTTATGACACAATCGTTAGCCTATTTTTACAAAAACGTCTGCTACGGAGCCATAACGTGAGGTACAAGGTAATGGAGCCTTTTATACATTGTCGTGTTTCTTTAGAAATGAACAATGGACAAATAGAGTCTTTAAACGCTTCAGATGAAATGTTATTCGCTGTCAAAGTGATGCCAAAATGAATGGCAATCAATGGAATTGTATATAGTGTGTGTGTGTGTGTGTGTGTGTGTGTGTGTGTGTGGTTGTGAGTTGCAGGTGATTCAGGAAACCCTGGATGTGTAAATGAGTTTGATTTGGCCTCCTGTTGTCTCATAGCAGAAAGGAAATGCATTGGAGATGACAACCAACGTTTTGGGATAAAAGCATATGTGTGTCACATATGGACTTTTCTGAGAAAAAGTCTAAGTCTTTTTTTGTCGTAGTACCACCCCCTTAAAGGACTATAGATACATTTAGCACAACAGCTGGTCCTCTGTTTAAATCATTTTAAAAGTAGAGAAAGAGCTGAGAAGATGACATTTTTTTGGGCCTTTGATTGATAAGACAGCTGTAGACAGGTGAGCTATAATGGCGCCCCAAAAGATGAAATTTTAGCAATCTTTTACATCATGCTCCCTTCTCCACCGAAGAATAACAGCTGTCTCTGGCCATCAGCCTAGCCGACATCATCCACGCGCACAGTTGTTATGTGTCTACAAATATCATCTCTGAAACGTCACTGCATGGCTTATGCAGCAAATATTACAAATCACTGGACACCCATGTAAAACTAATCAAGGCTGCAGTCCAAATGCTGTAATAAAGTTGTCATTGAATTTTATTTCAGTAATACTGATCTCTAACCTGTGCATCAACGTTTTTAAAGGCCGATACGGGGTTTGAAAATGAACCATGAATATCTTAGGGAAGAAAGTGAAAAAGGAGGAAGTTATTTAAGAGTGCAGGGAGGTCGAGGCCGCCGGTCGAGTCTCTGTGTTATTTCTCCTGCCACAGTGACAGTCATCATGCACAGAGAACGAAGTATAGCTCCCCAGAGCCAAACAGTCAATGTATTTTACAACTCAATCTCAATGCTTATTGCTGTGCCATTCTTATCCCCCTCCCCAGCCATGCACTGTCACACAGGCTGAAGGACAAAAAAGCAACAACAATAAATACAAATGCAAAAAAAAAAAATGCAATAATGCATAAAAAATGCTGGCAATTTCCCAGACCCTGGAAAAAGGATAAGGGCTTCTTTATACAGCCATGTGTAAAACAGATTTCCACTCTGTCATTTTAAGCACAGAGGGTCGGAAAATTGACTTTCTTTTACTGACTTACAATATGCAGGTGTGTATGTTAGTCCATACAGTAGCTTTTATATTTCTTACAGAGATGCAGGTCAGGTTTGATGTTTCTTAGGGGGCTTTCACACCTGAAAGTCTGAATCAAGGTCCGACCAAGGTTCATGTTTTTACATGTGATCCATTAAGTTTTGGTTTCACACTACAGTTATGCAAGCGCACTAAAGAACTACACGTGACAAAGCTACGTCCTGCCTTCATCACATTTAAAGTAATGTATTTCAATGGGAAGCATATTTCGTGATCACAGAACGATTACGGTAGTGAGTAGGGGCAATAAGGCAAAAATCCGCGCAGGGAGGCTGGTCAGGGTGGTGGATGGGTCGAACAACCGCGTTATTCTCTTCCTAACTACAACCGTCGTCTCCTGTGTGTGACGGTTCCTTTCCCCGTTCTTCTTTTCCTAACCACAACCGTCCCGTTGGCCGGCGTGTGGCGTTTAATTTCCCCGTTGTTACGTGCCACAGAGATCGCGGATCGTGTTCCTGCGCCCGGGGATCGCATCCCACGTGTGGCGGTCCGTCTCGTTGTTGTCGCTGGCGTGCAACGTTTATTTTCCCAGAGACAGAGAAAATTTGGAGTCGTTCGCCAAACGACCGACCAATCGTTGGTTTTGAGGCGGGTTTAGGTGTGACGCAACGAGAACCGACTGTTCAGTCTAAAGAACATGGCAGCTTCCACGGATGAGATGAGCGTAGCTATCGCGCAAGTTTTATCTGAATTAGAAAGTATTCCTTCATTGAAAGAAGAGCAAAAAACAGCACTGGAGGCTTTTCTCTGAGGAAAAGATGTTTTTGCTCTTCTCCCGACTGGTTTCAGCAAGAGTTTGATATATCGTTGATCTGATTGGTTGATTTGGCCCGTCTATCACCAACATAGGTGGTGATAGACAGATGGTTGATCCAATCAGCTAACCAGTATTTTCGCCCCTTCCAAAAGTTCTCCAACGGAAAGTTCCCAAATCGATATGCCGAGCAAATCCATCTGGCGGAGTCAGGTTAGGATACCAACACAAATGATGAAAGCGACAGGGGAAAAGGGGAAGATACATATTGGTTGGGTAGCAGGTAGTCTCACTTTGCCAGACCTTCCTCCACAGCGCTGCGGAGGAGGGTCTGACTAGTCCACACAGCATTCCGGGATGGGAGAGAAACATGCTCTCGTTTATTGGCATTCTTTGTTTTGGTGGACCATGTGTACGTTCAAAAGTTGTTTTAGTCGTGTAACAGAAAACTCAAATTGGACAGATAGTCTAGCAAGCTCTGTGGATTTACCCTGCAGATATTTGAGTCAGAGTCCAAGACAAGAGTACTCCATCACTGGTAGGGAGAAAATCTGCGTAAAGAGGCAAGTTGGGGTGGTGGAACAACACAAGACTTTAACCCAGGAGACCACGGTTTGTGTCCCGTTCTTGTCCTGCGTGTCACTTAAACGACCCCAAGCGTTAAAAAATGACATTAAGGGGTCCTGACCAAGAGTCAGTTATGTTGACAATCGATTCCAACACCGGGACGTAACAGTCTGACTGCAGCTGCCGTTGTCGGAAAAACGGTGCGTTCACTTGAAACTCGCCAGCCTTGTGGTGCATTTTAAGTTATTGTAAAATACCCTTTTCCCATCTGGTGCTTGTTTTTGTCGTTTACCAGCAATTTATTGGTGAAATAAGTCATTGTTATAAGTTATTGATATTATTAATCAATCATTTAATTTTGACCATATGGCCTTAGCAATAAACAAGCCATTTTTTAATGTCACCAACTGTCGTTTTGTGCTCCTTTTTTATATTTTATATTATATACATTATAAATATATTATATATATTTCGGTTCAGGCACCGTTTTTTAAAAGTATCGTTTTAGCACTGGTATAGGGAAAAGCCCAAACGATACCCAAGCCTACCAGCTAGTCTCTGAGTCTGTCTGCTGTTTAGTGCTGAACAGGTAGCCTATAGTATTTTCTTTTTTTTTTTTTTTTCTTTTTCTCTGAAAACAGCTGCCTGCTGCGGCTGAAAACAATGCTATGAGAGCGGTGAGGGTGAATCAGAACAGTAAAGCCGTGGGCCAGACAGGCAAACAATGAACTGTAACTCCATAAAGTAGAGGGGAGCTGCAGATTAAGGTGATAATTCTCTGTAGGTGCATCACTATGACAGATCCCTTTCACTTTGTTGCATTTTTTTCAAAAATATTGATTATAGAAGCTTTAAGCACAAAACTATCACCAACATGTCCAGTATCCAAGTCAAGGTGTCTGACAGACTCAATGACTGCGTATCAAAACTGCTTGTCAGAAATTGATTTTGAATCTTGCTGTCCAAACATATTATTTGATGGCACCATCACTAAAGTGGCATTGTGCAACTGAAAACTATACAGCACAACGACTAACCCTAATGATTCCAGAGTTCTTAGACACTCTGTACCGGAAGATAAACAAGACTTTGAGGAAGAGAAAAACAGAACACTGAGAGGTAGTTGAAGCCACAGCTGATTTCAGTTTCAGCATATTAACGTTGGTGTTTTTTCTGCAAAGACGAATTGAGAGGGGGGGTGCGGGGGAGGACAAGCAAAATAAGAAACAAAAGTGGGGGTGGGGGGTCTGCTGGTACCTGCTGCTTCGTGTTTCACTTTCAGGGGTAAAGTTTCATTCCCATTTCACATAAACGCACTCATAGAGAGTACATATTGTTATAATATACAGTATGCATGTGGATACACAGACACTGTAACACATAAAATACTATAGTACACATACATAGACACACATGCATGCATTGTGGAATACTCACACGCTGTGGTCATGGTAAAGTGAGCACAGGGGAAACGAACATGAAATGCATACAGTACCTAAAAACAACACATGCAACATATTTAGACACACAGATGCAAAAAAGGAATACCTACACAGGCACAGACACACACACACACACACACACACACACACACACACACACACACACACACACACCTGCCCCCTTCCCAGAACCTGACTGAAGGCCTTGACCTCGAAACGCTAACTCAATGTAGAGCAAAATGCTTCCACATTTTCCAAATATCCACAAAGGAGCATGTATGTTTTCATAGCAGGCCTAACACGACAGAAAGAGCCACTGACCACCAAGTCCGTTTTTATCTGACTTAATCTTTAACACACCTCCTGGCATCCTACATGTTGTGCAATACCTGTGTCGATCAGTCTGTTTCCACATATGCATTCATATACATTCAGGTTTTAGTCATTTCAACCAAATCATTGCTAATTCAAACCAATCTATTCCTCTAAACAGTAACCATAATGTTGTCACATCATAAAACAGATGTATTTTCGGTACGGTTTCTGAGGCACAAATAAATAATATCCTGCTGATAGGGACGTTAGATCTGAACAGGCTTTTATGTGCAGTTCTAGCGGGCATGGACAAACAACATATTTTGTCAGTTAACTTGTAGGACTTGTTGTGTACAGCTGCCTGCTGTGGCTGGAAATGGGGGTCATGAGAGCCGTATAATAAAAACAACAAGCTATAATAGGTCCGTAGAGCCAAGGTTGCACGGTTGAATAATAATTTTGATTTATTTTTAAAAAACATTTTGTATTTGATAGGATAGATAAAGACAGTTAAGGGGGGAGAGAGAGGGGGGACAACATGCATGCTAATTTTCTATGAGTTTGTCACTACGAAGAACATCTTTGACTGGATCTAATGCTTTTAAATGTTTCTTCTATAATAACATAGTCATTTTGTGTTAAAGCGTAACTCTCGCCAAAATGCAACTTAGGGTCTTTTTGTGAATGAGTCAAACTTTCGTTTAAAAGCATATTTAGGACAGAATCGCCACTTTTAAGATTTACAGTATTTTATTTTTTTCGGTCAAATGTCCTTTTGAATGGGAGTGCTAGGGGCACTTTTAAGCTAGCCTAAAATATCTATTTTTAAAACACTAAGAAGGCTCGACACACAAGTATCACCAGGGTCTCTACACCTTAACGAAAGCATTGACAACATTGTTTGTGTACACAGAGTTTACTAAAAAGAAAGGTTTTGAGCAACTCACTGTAGCTGTTGTTCTTCCGGTCGCCGTCTATCGAGCCAGTCAAAAATAGTCGAGGGAGGAGAGTTTTGTCGTTAGTGAAACACAACATTGACCTTGTAGTTGAAAAAGGAGCCTCATATAGGAATGACATTTCCTCCTACACACAGCACACCTCCTAGTTTTGACTGGGAAAATGGCGGATAGCGTAAAAAACAACTGCTAACGTGAGTTCCTCAAAACCTTTCTTCTTAGTAAACTCTGTGTACACAAACAATGTTGTCAATGCTTTTGTTCATGTGTAGAGCCCCTGGTGATACTTCAAGCAAAGTTTCATGTTGTGTGGAGCCTTCTTAGTGTTTTAAAAATAGCTATTTTGAGGCTAGCATAAAAGTGCCCCTAGCACTCCCATTCAAAAGGCCATTTGACCGAAAAATGAAAATACGGTAAATCTTAAAAGTGGCGATTCCGTCCTGAATTTATGCTTTTAAACGAAAGTTTGACTCGGGTACATTCACAAAAAGACCCTAGGTTGCATTTTGGCGAGAGTTACGCTTTAAAGGACCCATATTATGCTCATTTTCAGGTTCATACTTGTATTTTGGCTTTCTACTAGAACTTGTTTACGTGCTTTAATGTTCAAAAAACACATTATTTTGCTCATATGTCATATGTCTGTCTGAATATAACTGCATTCTGTATTCTGTCTGAAACGCTCCGTTTTAGCGCCTGTCTCTTTAAGACCCCGTCTCGAAAAAAGTCCAGTCTGCTCTGATTGGTCAGCGTGTCCAGGTATTCCACATCTGCACTCTCTGTGTCTCTGCACCATCATTGCAGGCACAGTTTCTGAATATGGACTGTGTGCATTTCTCTGTGGATTGAGCGTATACTTTCACAGTATTGATATAGCACCTTGACCTGCTTCATAATTAAAAAAAACCCTATAAAAAAAAACTATTGAAGCATTGACGGAGTATGCAGATAGCACAGCATCACTTACTTACTAATACTGGAGGTGGATGGTGGAGTGAAACTGCTTGTTACGTACACTCTTAAACATTATGACAGTTACCCTGTTCAGCCCAGATCTGGCGCACAACATTGTCTCTTTGCGTGATTAGATTTACCAGCTCAGGACAGTGTTATTGGGCATAATAGCTGCAGGACAAATGACTAACTGGTTTTCTGGAAAACATCCACATCCTCTGTCAGTTCTATTCATTCTGTATGTGTGCACAAACAGTGTCCTACACGATGAAAGTGATAGTAGCACTGCAGTTGTAACCATCTTCAGGCTTCAGGTAGTGTTCAACATCATCACACAGAAAATGAATGTGCATTTCGGCAAAAGCGTTTAGTAGGCTATACCTTTGACACATTTCCAATGCATTGCCTCCTATTTTAACTCTCAGCTTGCAAATTTCCATGTAAAAAGGCCTTCATTACAACACTAGGTCTCTGGCGGTGTGTTGTGAAGTTCCACATGGCTAATAACAGCCCTGAATCTCCTCAGGACCCTGATCTTTTATTCAAGTCAGCCCTTGTGCAGTCCAACAAACTTCATTTATACTGCATGTCCTAGTCAGCAGTATGGAGAGATGAATTAGCATACAGAGTCGCGGACACAGTGATTACAGGCTGACAGGCAACTTACACGCCCCCCCTGCAAAGAGCCGAACATGTCTTCATTTTATTTTTTTCCCCTCGTTCCTCTGTCCTTCTATGGCCCGGAGCAGCTGATACAAGGGTTTCTAATAGAGCAGAGCATAGGGGAGACGAGGCAAGGGGAGCTTTAATAATGAATGGATGACATTGGCGATAGAAGAAAGAGAGGCAAAAAGTAAAAGAGAGCCGGGGAGAGAGAGAGAGAGCTTTGATTAAAGGAGCCTTGTGGAGTATTTTAACATCTATACAGCTGTACTAAATCAATGTTGAAACATTAGTTGTGTTATTGTGAATGGAGAATCAACAGTAAGGTTGGCAGCCTATATTCATTTTACATTGTGGAAATGGGCTACAAGGTCAGTTTTAGCGAGAAATATGCTGGGATTCTTTACCGCAGAAAGTCAAATTGCTTGGGCTCAAACGTCTTACTCAAAGGTTTCGCATCCAATTTGTATTCAAGGTCAGAATTGGCAATGACAACAAAAACAATGAATCAAATCACTTAGAAGTTTTAAGCAACATACATTCAAGTTCCTTACTCGGTTTTCTTGGTCAACTTTTGTACCGGTACCAAAACCTGGAATTCGGTACTGATGCGCAACAGTAACTTTCTCTCTTTAAATACAAATAATTAATTTCAGTTGTAAACAGGGTGCGATTTGTGAAAAAGGCAGATAACACAGAGCTTTCAAGCTCAAGAGTTCACTTTGCGGCGAAAACTAAATACTTTCACCCAGGAAATGCTGGTTCGTTCCTCTGGTGTGTATTAATCCAAACCACAGTCTTTTTCCTAAACTTAACTAGTCATTTTGGTGCCTAAACTTACCTGTTAGCGCCGCACAACGCTCACTTTTTCTGGCAAACTCCACTACCACGGCCCCTGAAAGGACCATTATCTGGCGGTGCCTGTAGCCGGCTCGCAGTCACCTATTGGTGGCTAAACAACTGCCGCTGGTAGTCGGCGTACTGGAGCTCTGTAGCGGCTAAATACAACCAGCAATTGCTGCTCAGATTTTAACGTTCTATCGCACTATAGACTGTTCACATTACAGCACTTTACTTAGTGGCCTGTAAGTAGCTCGTATAGCCTCAAGGCTTGGTGTTCATTCATTTCCCTACACGTAACAAAAATCATCACTTCAGTTTCATCTGTGTGTGCTGTGACATTAGTAGGAGTTCTTATGGTAGTTGGTAATTCCATGATAACAGCCTTCCTCAATAGATGCCATATTGACAGCACTTTATGCCTACTATGAGATAAGTAGGTCTATGTCTCCAAAGACTGGTGGGACCCAGAGAGAGCCTCAGCTGGACAGTGCCAGACAATGTGTGGTAGCTGTAATGGTGCTATGGGTCAAAGGTCCATGGGTTAGTCTGTTGTTGGCGTTCTGGAGGATCACTCATAAGTATTAATTGGCGTCCACTTCATGGAGGCAGTGAGGCCGTGGTCAGACACACAATAGCATTGTGGGGCCACTGCATACAAAACAATTCGTTGTGTATGCGTTGTCGATATCCTACAGAATTGGGTCCCTATCTGTCCCATGGCAGTTAAGTTTAGCGGTCTTTACAGTTAAAATATAGCAGACAAAAGGTTACTGTGAGCCAGGGTACAGGGCACGTCAGATTACTGTCATTTCAGCAGCCGTTGCAGTTAAGTTTAAAAGACCAAAGGTGACTGTCCTGCGAAAACAACTGTCAAGTTTAGGCACTAAAAAAGGAAAAATTAGAAAAAAGATTGTGGTTTGGGTTTGTGGAGGTTGGTGTGGTCTGCAATCAGCTGCAGAGGAGAGAAGTGTGGGGATAGCTCATGAGAGCAGTGCCAGGTGAGTTCTATTTCGTGTACAGGTCACGATTTTCGAACGTGACCATTTCACGAACTGCCATGATACTGGGCTGCTCTGTGGCACGCAACAACGTGGAACATGAAACGCCACACGCCGGCCACAACAACGGGACGGTTGTGGTTAGGAAAAGAAGAACGGGGAAAGGTTGTGGTTAAGAAAAGAAGACCCCGACCAAACTCCCTGCACGGATTTTCGACTTATCAATACTATAAAAAACGAGTATACGTCTTCATAACAGGCCAATAATGGCATACGAATTGGCGTGTCATGCATACGCCCCTTCATGACATCAGTCTGGCCACACACCACAGAGTGAGGACACTGGGCTGTGAGAGAGGTTGACTGAATCCCATCCCCCTTATTTGATAGCTCCTCGACTCCTCGGTCCTCGGCTGAACCAAGTGTTCTGTCCCTCCTCGGTGAAGGCCGTCTCAAAGCTCTTATTTCGTTCCAGAGGAACGAGCATCGAGAAGGGATCATCGAGGAGCTATAGCCGAGGATACACAAGAGCAGCCTTCCCGGAAGTCGTGCAGCTGAAGGAGTTGCTCAGCCCAAAACAGCTGATGTATTTATGTGACAGATTTATGTCTCATCCCTCTTAAACACATTCGCTCGTTGCCTCTCTCCTCCCATGATTTCCTCACGTGGGAGGGACTAAGATGCAAGGAAGGGAGGCAAGTGGAGGAAACGGGGGTGCAATTTAAGGGCTTTGGGACGTACCCACTGTTTGTATGTTCTTTGTTAGAAATTTGTGAGGACAGTAGCCAGGAAGACGGAGGCGCATGGTTTGTAAGGTTGTAAATTTATGTTTAAAGTGTGTGAGCAGTCAAAATGAAGACGGTTGCTCGTAAATTGTGTGTCTTGGCTGTGCTTTGTGCTGAGGGTAACTTACGGTGGCAGCGTGACCTGCTACAGGGTCATAACACCAGTCCCCATAAGTAGTACTCCCGTTTCCTGGGTGAAAGTCTTGTCTTTTCCCTGGGACACAAACTCTGCTCCCCGGCTTGAAAGCCCTGTGTTAAAACAGGACCCACATATCCCTATGCGGATCTTTGCGCTCTTACACAGTGGCAGTCATTGTGGTGCACGCAGTAATAACTAAGTGGACGACATACACATTTCAGTGCATTACTTTTTGTAGCTATACGTACGAATGGTTCATGAGAACAGCCTGCTGTCAGTAAGGTGCTGCATTGGTCTAGTGATTTGTGAGCAATTCTTACACACTGTTTCCAGTGTCATGTTTCACAAAAGATTGTCCCTCTCAAATCTCAGATATAATTGCAGGCCTGCTGGCCTCTCGTATGCTCATGCACGGACTGTGTTTATTTTGATTGGTGAAAAGTGGCAAAATGAATGTGAGAGACAATGAGCTCATGTTGCAAATTTGGTGAAACTGAGCCCAGAGAGAAATTGCAGTGCAGTGTTTTTTAGAATCTCAAAACCCTTCAAACACATGGGGCTACTACACAAACTGGCCTTCCTGGATCGCCTTACTGGCACCTGAAGCCTTTTGGTGTGAACACGGTACTTCCTGTCCTTCCCACAGGACTTCCCTGGCTTGCTTTCAGCAGTATATGGTCCTGGGCTTTGACTCACCCACCCTGTGTCTGCATGGGTTCTCTCAATGCTCCACTTTCCTCCCACAGCCCGAAAGATACATCAGTTGGATGAATTAGAAACTCAAAACTAAATTGCTCATCAATGTAAATGTAAATGGATATATGGATGGATTTGTATTTATTAAATGAGCGATGTTTACCTGAGTTCAATGCTCTCTCTTTCAGGAATATCTCAATGTTTACGCTCATAGAGCTACTGTACACATATTTCACACCCGGAAGCTGACCACAGCAGTTGGGGATTAAAGGCCTTGCTCAAAGGTTAAAGTGTTAACAAGGAGAAGGGCAAACGCTGCTCTTTCACTTCCCCCCCTACCTGCTGGCCCTGGGATCAAACCAGTGGCCCACAGGTACACTACAATGTCTTGTTATTATCCACACCATCTAGTCCTGTTTGTTCTTTTTTTTTTATACTACTTTTATTAGTTAATGTCTGGATTACTGAGGAGGAAGAGAGGTAAACAGAGCGCAATAAGAGGAGCACAAAGCTGAAGAGTGAAGAGAGACAATGACACATTAAGAGATTTGGGAGAGGAGAGAGGAATCCGACATGAGTGTGTGTGTGTGAATTGAAGCGTAAGATTCAGTAAAAAGGGGAGCAGTGTGTGTGTGTGGAGCGGTTGTAATGTATTCAGGACAGGCCTGGCCAACCGCTGCTATCAAAGGGACCTGTCTGGCGAACTGTAATAACTGGAAAATTATTTTGATAGCCTGAAACATTCTAAGATATCACAGAACTTTATTAAAATAATATCAAATCAAATTAGCCTGTATCCCCATAATGAATTAAGTAACAGGTTACGCCGATATTAATCTCCTGGCTGGCTCGCAGGCATGACGGCTCCAGCATTTAATCAGGGCTACCGCTCTCTCTCTCTCTCTCTCTCTCTCTCTCTCTCTCTCTCTCTCCACGGGAGGGTCTTTTTTACACACACATCCAGGAGAAATCCTCGACAAGTCGACAGCCCCGTAGCTGTGTGGCAGTTAAAGCGAGGAAGGCTTCAAAAGACGCACACTCTCTCTCCCTGTCTCCCTCTCTCTCTCTCCCTCTAAATAAGGAGAGTGATTTTGCTCTCCCCCCCATCCCCTCGTCACTTGCCCCCGGTGAGGTTATTCAAGAGCAGAGGAATCAGTGTCTCGAATGTGTGTGTGTGTGTGTGTGTGTGTGTGTGTGTATGTGTGTGTGTGTGTGTGTATGTGTGTGTGGGTTTAGTGGGGTTTTCGGGTGGGGAAGTGGGGTCTCGGGAGAGTTGTGATTAGCAGCTGACCCACAGGGAGCGAGAAAAAAGTATCTCCTCTTCTTTTGCACATCCCCATCTTCATGCCAGACTAATGTGAATTTATTGGCACATTCAAACCTATGTGGGGGAAAAAAATTAAGAAAGATTACGTTATCTGTGCCATAGTCTGGCAGACCTTCCTCCACAGCGCTGCGGAGGAGGGTCTGGCAAATCCACACAGCTTTCTTGTATGGGATGGGAGAAAAATTTGCTCTGGTTTATTGGCATTTCTTTAAACCAATCGCAATCGTCATGGGCGGCGCTAAGCACCGGACACAATGACATCGCCTCTGCAATATAATCTCGGGAAGGAACTTGTTTTGGTGGAACGTGTGTACGTTCAGAAGTAGTTTTAGTCGTGCAACAGAAAGCTCAGATTGGACAGATAGCCTAGCTAGCTGTCTGGATTTACCCTGCAGAGAACTGAGGAGCAGTTAACCATCGTCCTCAGAAATCCACCAGAGTTTAGAACTCCAACACAAAGGAAGAGGAAGGTGACAGATATCCGGAATGTCACCGATATAGACTATCTGTGCCAATACCGACAAAAGCAGAGAAGGGAAATGTGGTGAAACCCCAAAGATTGAACAGAGGGTCAAAGAGGAATAGGGTTAGTTAGCCTTTATATATTAACATATATATATATATATATATATTCCCCTATTAGGATCCTTAATGCTCAGGCACCTTGCAGCGTAAACCTGTACTAGATGCACCTTATTCAAATGCACTTTATAGATTGCACCAGACACTTTATGGGAAGTTGCAATAGCACAATGTATTTACAGGTTTTTACTGGTCTGAATGATTGTCTTTTATGTATTGTATGTTCCTGTGTATGTCTTGTCTTTTTAATCTGATTAGCACCAAGACAAATTCCAATCAACTATGTTGACATGGCAATACAGTTTTTTGACTTTGACTTTGATATATTTTCTGTTGCCTTCCTTTTGGAAATGGATAAATGCATGTCTTTTCCTGCTGCCTCTCCATCCATCTTTCTTTTCTTGCACACTCATTAATAGGCATAACGCTGAGGTCAGTGCTCACTAATTTGGGTTGGCAGCTTGTTTAAAGGCTCCATTTATATATGCATTCCATTAACATATGTCTCTTATCTGAACTGTAGTGAGCTATTGATTAGCCAAATTACAATTACAACAGACAATCAACTTATCTTTTTTTTTTTTTGCATTCATATTTTTTTGTAAAATGTGGTCAAATATGCCTTGTGCATCCAAAGTAGATTAAAAAAAACCCCAAACAAACATGTTTTTTTTTTATTTGATCGCCCAGGGTCAAAAATGCATGTACAACAGTGACCGCCCACTTTTTGAACGGCCCTGGTTCCGGAAGTGATTTTCCCCATTTAATATTGAATGTTTCAGAAAATGCATATATAAAGAGTTTTAAGCCTGGAACCAAGCCAACCATCTACGAGACGAGTCGTGACCATAAAACATTTGATTCGGCGCAAAACAACATTTTCAAAGAAAAGATCAGAGATCAGTGGTAGCAGCTCGCTCTAGCCGTTCGCGGGTACGTTAAAACATTTCCACGGTAACAGCGAGCTCCACCAATTAGCGACGTCGCTGTTACGCTTAGCATTGTGTTGTGGGTAGCGTAGTACCTCTCCATGACATCGCGAATAAAACATGTTTTTCTTAAAACAAGGTATTTCATACGGAATTCTAGCTTCTACAGGAGCAGAGACCATCGTTTCACAATCTCCCAGCTCGGGGTCAGTCTACATCGGATGGTTTGGGCATTAAAACTAATAATTAGGGCTGTCAGCATTAACGCGTTAATCGCGATGCGATTAAGGGCCGAGCATAACGCGTTCATTTTTTTTAATTGCATTAATCGCATGCCGCCATTTATTAATTTATTTTCACTTCACTCGCAGGGTTTCCCGCAGCACTTATGCTGAAGACAGCAAGATGCGCCTGCAGCCTTAACTACGTCGTCAGCAAAAAAATATATATGAGCGATATCCGCCGTGTTACTCGGCGTCCTGTTTTCTCCCTTTCATTCCAAACCACACAGTTGACAACCTGCAGGTGGAGGCGGTGGAGACAAGCTCGGACATACACGCCGCTGTGGTCTCGCAAGCGGTTTCGGGAAAGTGGCTGTATTTTATTGCATATATATATATATATATATATAATAAAATCAAGACAATAGTAACACAAGAAAATAAAATAATATAAAATAAATGTTTTGCAGGTGAGATTAAGAAAACCCTTAGGGGCTTATAGAAGAAATTTCACCTAAGGAAGAGAAGAAAAAACTATATAATGAAGCTCTGGCTGTCCAGCGTCCAATGCTGGGAAGAAGGGCGAAAAATATACGATCCGCCATTATGGTCTGTTTTTCAAATCCGGAAGCAGACAGCCCCACGTGAAGCATCCGTCCAATCAGGTGCAGCCAGTGTGGTAGTCAAGACCGCCTAAACCGAGACCAAGTCATCACCAAGACCAGAGTGTATCAAGACCGAGACTTTGAGGGGTTGAGACCGAGTCAAGACCAACACCAAGACCAAGACCAAGACCAAGACCAAGACCAAGACCAAGATCAAGATCAAGACCAAGACCAGACAGGCAGAGCTTCTGGCGTCTCCCGCATTAACTTTCTTGGGAGTGTTTGTTAAGCGGGCGGGGAGAAGGGTATTGGTTGCATTTGAAGCAGCAAGTTTGACATCCAATCACTGTAATGATTTTTACGTTAATAGTTATAAAATGTGTATCCTTAAACAAAAAATGTATGCGAAAAATAGGCTATGCTGTCGCAGAATCTGTCCTCATTTTAAATGAAAAAAGGTCAGTTTAAAAGATTTTTCGTGGTTTTCGAGAGGCGGCGAGTCAAGCGGGCAAATCGATGACAAGCTTCTCGAAAGTCACCGCGGCACTACCAGAATGCATTGCGCGGCTGCTCACATAGATAATGAATGGGAACATGGAAATAACGCTAGCCGGTGGACACGTAACACAATGGTGTGTCCATTTTCAGGGTCATTTCCACGTTTCACATTCATTTCTATGGAAGCAGCCGTGCAATGCATTCTTGTAGCATGGCAGGGACTTTTGAGAAGCGGGGCATCAGGTCGTCCGCTGCGTCATGCCTCGACGCCTCTCAAAATCTGATGAAAGTCTTTTAAACTGACTTTTATAGATCTGAAATGAAGACAGAATCAGCAACTGCATGGCCTTTTTTTCTCACTAACATTTTCAGAAACACGTTTTGGTGAACTATTTTCGTAAAATACAAGATCTTGTTCTAAACGAGCCGCCTTTACGGTCAGTTTTGAAATCCGGGAGCAGACAGACCCAGACGCCTTCGTCCAATCAGCTGCAGCCATCGCGGTTGTAAGAGGGTGTAGACTGTTTTCTTTGCTTGTCAGTGGTCAGTGAAGAGAAACCGACAACTGCTAAAGCCCACGAGCGTGCAATGCTGGGAAGCGGAGCGATGCCTTCCCGTGAAAAAAACGCGTATATGGACCACGGACCATAAAACTTTTTAAAACCGTCTTCCTGAGCCTGGTCTCTCTCTCGCTCTCTCACGCTCTCTCTCTCTCTCTCTCTCTCTCTCTCGCAGCTCATGAAGAGGTGAAAAAGAGGAGCCACTGTGCCTCTTCTTTCCTCCTTCCACCACTTCTTCTTATTCTGCCCCCCCCCCCCCTTCCCCTCTTGTCCTCCACCTCAAACCCCCCCGGCTGATATTGCTGCTGCTTCCCTCTTATCTGTCCTCCGCCTGCCGTCTTTCTTCTGCCCCCCCCCCTCCTTCTTGTTGTGTTGCCCGGCGGACTGCGCCACACAGCCCACCTCGGGGTGGGAGGGATGGTGGGGACACTAAATCTTTTGATGCAGCCGTTTGTGGCGATAGCATCTGAACTTGCCGTGCCTTTGCCAGGCAGCGCTGACAGATGTAGCAGGACCCTTCCACAGCTCCAAGCTATTGGATATCTATTACTGCTGGTGCTCTGCGTGTGTGTGTGTGTGTGTGTGTGTGTGTGTGTGTGCGTGTGTGTGTGTGTATATATGCTGTCCAAATAAAGGTAGCACACAAGTATCGTTACGAACAAATCTGTCACATGCGTCAAGCTACACATCCACAGTCACACTCATGCAACTTTGCGCGCACACACACACACACACACACACACAAGGAAAACAAAGTCATGTCACTCATTTCCTCATATTCATATCATATAAACCCATCTTTCCTATTAGAGTCCCAGCACTTAGAGAAGCGATGGTGAAATATGAAGCATTTTATCTTGCCATCCAGGTACATTCATTCCTGCATGTCAGAGCATGTATGTCCTTGAACTTCTGTACTTGGTACACACACACACACACACACACACACACACACACACACACACACACACAACCCATGCTTGCTGCAGATTCCTTTTTATGGTCTCAAAGAGTGACACATTTGGTCTGGAAATAGAGCTAAGACAGCAAGTGACAAAAACGTCACAAAGTGATGCATTTGCTAAGTGTCCCTTCTCCCATATGGCGACATGTTTCAATGACAGCATGAGGCCTGCTGATATCAGGGAGGCAACACGCAGCCACAGTGCATTCAGCAGCGGAGCACTTTGAAGGAGAATCACACTGTCTTCTGGAATGGAAACGCTTTTGTTTTAGATACACAAAGTAGGTGAGTTGGCTGGTCGCAACCAGTGGTGGAATGTAACCGAGTACTATTTACTAGAAATGTGAGGTACTTGTACTTTACTTGAGTCTTTTCTTTTCGTGCCACTTTCTACTTCTACTCCGCTACATTTCAGAGAGAAATATTGTACGTTTTACTCCACTACATTCATCTGACAGCTTTAGTTACTAGTTACTTTACAAATTAAGATGTTTGCACACAAAACACATGTAGTTTATAAAATATGATGTTTTATTATTAATTCATCTACCCAACAATATACAGGCCTTCAAGTCCAGCTGAAACGATTGGACGATTAAACACTTGACAGAACTGTTTGGATCGTTTCCAGTTTCTAACTAGGTTTTTCTGCATCGAGTACTTTTTCTTTTACATTTTCCTGATGATACTTACATACGTTTCCAATGCAGGACTCTTACTTGTAACGGAGTACTTTCACAGTTAGTACTTGGATCTGAATACTTGAATCCTCTTGATGGGTTTCTCGAGTCTTTGTGCACGTGTGTCTGTATGTGTGGCTGACAATGCTTGTGTTCAAATATGCATGCGTGTGTGTGCCGTTTACCCCACTGGGGGTTTGAGTGTGTGCCATCTGGCAGCTCAGGAGGATGAAGAGGATGGATGGTGGGGGGGTGCTTCCCGTTATGATGGCTCCTCCGCCCCCTATGCCCTCCCCTCTGTGGCCCTCATAGACCCCTGTATCCCTCACTCAACACCCCCCCCCCCACACACACACACACACACATACTAAACACACTAAACACACTCTTCCTTCCTGTCCATCAC